>NC_081575.1:56678128-56687214 GCF_022355385.1 Mustela nigripes | reverse complement strand
TACAAATGGTGGCCTCCTGGTCTCCGGCCCGGAGGAGCCGAGAGCCTAGGGCCCCACTCCTCAGTGCACCCTCAGAGAACAGCGCCCAGTTACTTCCGTCTGCCTGACCTCCTGCCGCGCTCCGAGCTCACCGAGCCTGCGATCGGTTCAAGGTAACACCGAGCTGTGAGCTTACTGTCGGCTCTGTCTCTGTAGCCGGCTTTCCCGTTCCAATACCCGCAAGCTCTGCGACACTCAGACACCCACGATCCTTCTGTGACCCTGCGGGACCTGAGGCCACGCTGACCCCGTGTGGGCTTCGCCCTGGTTTAGCCTTTGGAGCGATGTCCCTCAGCGGAACAGACTTTTAAAAGTCCTGATTTTGTGCGCCTTTGCTCCGCCGCTTGCTGGGAGTCGGCCCCTCCCCCCGGGGTCTCTCTTCTCGTTGCTTTGGATTCACTTCTCCGCCGGTCCTACCTTTCAGAAAGTGGTTGTTTTTCTGTTTCCAGAATTGCTGTTCTTCTTCTCTTCGATCTGCCGATGGATTTTCAGGTGTTTGCAATCTTTAGATAAGCTATCTAGCTGGTCTCCGGCTAGCTGAAGTAGTCTCAGCCTGCTACTTCTCCGCCATCTTGAGTCCTCCTGAGTTGCATATATATTTTTGAAGTAGTATTTTCATTTTCATTGGGTAAATACCCACTAGTGGCATTATTGGATGGTATGGTATTTCTATTTGTAATTTTTTGAGCAAACTCCACATTGTCTTCCACAGTGGCTGTACCAATTTATATTCTCACCAATAGTTCTCAAGAGTTCCTTCTCCTCCACACCTTCACCAATACTTGTTATTTCTTGTCTTTTTTATTTCAACCATTTTGACAGCTGTGTGGTGATATCTTATTGGATTTTTGATTTGCATTTCTGTGATAATTAATAATGTTGAGCATTTTTTCATGTGTCTTTTGTCCATCTGTATATCTTCTTTGGAAAAGTGTCTATTCAGGTCCTCACTCATTTTTGCAGTGGAAGGCTGTGTACTCCTTTTTAAAGTGTCCCTTGGGTATCTTTTCCATCTTAGTCATTACAGTAGTATGACAATATGTGTATTTGATTACACTTTATATCCCATTAAGTTAGGTATTCAGTTAAGACTACTAACAAGTAAACACCATGAGAACCCTTATATACTGACTGAACAAATTTAGTGTGTCAGTCTGAAAAGGGTTTAACAGTCATCCATACAATTTAAATACAAGTTTATTTCTATATGGAAGACATATTGGAGACTATTGATTATGTCAAGAGGTCAAGTAGTTTTTCCTACAGAGTAGAATACCATTTAAAAATATTGGATGGATAAAAAAGAAATATTTGATATCGGGAAAACTCTAATAATATCAATTTCTCTTAACTGGCCAGCCATTCTCTAGAATATCTTGGCATCAAAATTGTTTCTATTCTTAGATAATTTCATAAATTCTTGTGATCATGCTACCATGTTTCCAATACTTCACAGCATGTTTTAAAGGATATCCTTTTGATTAAAAGGGGAAAAAAAAGATTTGTAATGTGTCAGTATTTCAGTCAAATTACTGAGGTATATATGAACCTGAGATCTTAAAAACTTATACCCTCTAAATGTTTCCTGACCATGTTTATCTTCTGGGATCTGTCTGAATAAAAGTATTTCATTGAATTTAAAATGCAGTCATTGAAGTGTGCTATTATTTAATTTACCCCTTTGAAAGAAAAAAAAAGCAACCAATTGAGTTAGTCCAATGATTTCTTCCCATATGTATAAACAATCACATCCTGATTTAGGAAATTTTAGAATTCAAAAATAAATTTGTCTTTCCAATCAATGTAATGTGGTATTTTATAAGTTTATATGGTCCCTAAGGTACAGGTTGTGATAATATTTTGAAAGATCAAACTGAAAAGGGACACATGTTCCTAAAGGTAATAGATAAGTTTTCATATAGCTGTTTGAGTAATGACTTTTGGTAAGGATGTTTTTGACTCAAATTCTGAAAATTAGCCAAGTATCATATCATATCATATCATATCATATCATATCATATCATATCCTACCTATATCGTCATATTTTAACTGGATATCTGGGACTTCCAATGTGTAATAAGTGATAACCCCATTAGAAGAAAAATGCTCAAAAAGTATGACCTGGAAGTAAACAGAAAAAGTAGTGAGGGGACAGAATCTGAATAACAAATGATTTCTTAGTAAAGAGGACTGTAATGATCTTATTTCTGTGCTTTCACAGAGGGATGAAACTTGAGAAATGAGAGAAGACATCAGCAATTGTAAAATATAACTATTCTTCCTGACATATTTTTAATAGAAATCCATTATAATTTCTTTAATATCTAGTAGAAAGTAGATACATGGATCACATGCATATAGATTTTAAATATAAGATAAAAGATAAAATTAAGAGTGTAGATAAAGGGGTTCCTGTGTGACTCAGTGGGTTAAGCCTCTGTTTTTGGCTCAAGTCATGATCTCAAGGTCCTGGGATGGAGCCCCACATTGCACTCTCTGCTCAGCAGGGAGCCTGCTTCCCCCTCTCTCTCTGTCTGCCTCTCTGCCTACCTCTCTGCCTACTTGTGATCTCTCTGTCAAATAAATAAAATCTTAAAGAAGTGTAGATATAAAGTATGGTATAAAATTATCAGTTTTCAACACTATTATAATTTTATAGATTTAAAATATGGTTTATGTGTGGTTTGAGGGTGGGAATTCAGATATAGAGATACAATTTTGAAGGCTAAAACAACGTCAGGTGATAGTGGAAATCTTGGGAAATGTTGTTGGAGAAGAAAAGAAAGCTTTATTTGAAGATTTTTGAAGTAGTAATCTAAATATAATATTATTGACTTTAACTTTACTTCGTATTATTATTGACTTTTAACTTGACTGTATGTAGCAGGGAATCATTTATAAAGTACCATTCTGTATTCTATTCTGATTTTAACAACTGAGAGATAAGGAAAGAATATCAGGCATTCTAAAACACATACAAAATAGAACTTTTTAAAGGATGAGTTTTTAAAAAAAAGAACATTATGGATAACTGCTGTCATGCTTGTTTTATAGATGAAGAAACTGAGAGTCATAGAGTTTGTTTTGCTCCATGATTGCTTGATGAATAAATGATGGAGATGGGTTTAAAGTTCAGATTGTCTGGCTCAGTATTGTTACACTCAAAGAAGATACCAGAGAAGAAAAGAAGGTGGGCAAAGGCGAGAATGAATGAGAGGGATCTAGAGGCTATCAAAAGAGCGAGGAAATCACCAGCAGTTAAGGGAGATATATATCTGAGGAGGGCAACGTCAGCAAGATAAAATATTACCAAAGAGGTAAAAGAAATTCATTATAGTCTTATGGGTAGTAAAGTTTGAGGCAAAATATTTTCATACATTAAAAATTGTTTGATAAAGATAAATAAGTTAACCAAACATAACAAACTTATCTATATTACTTTTGTTGGGCCCTTCTTAAATATACCATTTGCTTCATGGGTTATTGCTATTATGCAGTTAGCATTTATTTATTTATTCATTTACTTTTAAAGATTTTTATTTACTCATTTGACAGAGAAAGAGTGAGAGACAGTGAGAAAGGGAACACAAGCAGAGAGGGAGTGGGAGAGGGAGAAGCAGGCTTCCTGCTGAGCAGGGAGCCTGATACAGGGCTCTATCCCAGAACCCTGGGATCATGACCTGAGCCAAAGGCAGACACTTAATGACTGAGCCACTCAGGTGCCCCAGTTAGCATATTTTAAATCAGCTAAGCAAGAAGAAGATAATTGTTGAATTTTTATACATACCCATATTCATCTTTCCTTGATTAAGAAAGTAGTATCATGTTTTACTAGAAAGCTCAGTAGGACCTTTATGGCCCTGGTGAAAGGTCTCTCTTTTCTAGAAAGGCAGAAATATTTGGTGCAAGATGGCAATGTATAATTATATTTTTTAAACTGTATATCCCCATGCAGTGAGGAAGTACTCTATAGATTTGTCATTAAAGCATGAAGTTGAAAATCTGTCTCCGGTAGATCTATCTTTTTTGCACCTGGGCTTTCTCATCTCTCTGAGTTAATTACAAAGACCAGTACCAGGCAAGAACAATATCAAAGAAAACAGATTATTGATGTTATAGATATTTATAGATAGGTTCATTCATTTGGCAGTTAATAAATAAAAATCGTATTTAATATAATTAAGGGTTAAGTTTATGTGAAGATAATTACTGACAAACATGATAAGCAAATATCATTATAAACAGAAATTCAACTTCGTGAATGCAAGGATTTATGTCCCTCAGAGGAGTAGGGAAGTTTCTGTGTCTGGAATCAAGTAATAGGTATTCATTGAACTATAGCTAATACATTCTTTTAGTATCACACATAACCATAATTACTATCAGTGCCATTTGGAAAGGCTTTCCAAAGATTTACAATTGATCCTTATTATAGAAAAATAGCAATTGGGAAATAATCAATAGGATATAAATTTTTCAAAAATGGAAAGAATAGAAGGAATAATGATAATCATGTTTCAAAAATTACATATAATCCAAATAAGTTTGTCCTTTTATCATATGGAAAATTAATTTATTTCTATGTTCTTTTCTGAATTTAGCTTGCTTATCTAGCTTATGCTTAAATCTAGGGCAGAATCCATCATTCTAAGTTATTTCCTCTATCCAAATTTCATTATAGAATATGTCATCAAATGTGGGTTAAAGTTTATTTTATGGAATATTTTCTTGTATCTGAGAAATCAAGAAAAAACACTATTACCTTCCTTGTGCCACTATTGCTTGGTTTTATATAAAATCACATATACTTTGAAGTTTGGAATAGAATACTAGACATTTATTCTTCTTCTACCCACTTAAGCCTCCATGTTGTATCACCACTTCCTCATATCAGGGAGATCATATGATAGTTGTCTTTCTCTGCTTGACTGGACATTGGGGAGGGTATGTGATTTGGTGAGTGCTGTGAAGTGTGTAAACCTGGTGATTCACAGACCTGTACCCCTGGGGATAAAAATATATGTTTATCAAAAATAAAAAATTAAAAAAAAAAAGAATACTAGACATTTGAAAATTTATTTTTTTTCCTATATGACTCCTCTTGAAATGTTGCGTAGAAGGATGTAAAGATGTCTACACCTTTACTTCCATGGTGGAACTAATTCATAATGCATGCTAAAAAATTCCAGTAAAATCAGACAGGCAGACAGTGTTTTCAGACACTCAGACTGTTGTTCCCTGCTTTAAACCTGGGAAATAATAGAGATTACTGTACAGCTTCCTTTCAAAATACATCCAGTTGCTCCTTAGTCCCATGTTGTTGTAACAAATGGTGGTAAGTTGTAACCATGTTAACAGAAAGGAATGTGATTTACATGATGACAAAGCAGATGGTTTACTGTTCAGCAGTCAGAAGGAAAGATCAGTAACTGATTTCGGTTTCAAGACTTAACTCATTCAAGTTAATTTTACCTGCAATGAACTTCCTTGGAGATTATTTTAAGAAAAAAATTCAAAATCTTTATCTCCCATCTCAGAAATAGAAACCTTTCTGGGATGTGCAAACTTTTCATTAAAATGTCCTTTATTTCTGCTTCTTTCCCAGTATAAGGAAGTTTGACTTCAATAGCTCTAAACAGAACAAATAGAAAGGGGAAAAAATACTCAATTAATTTATTTACTATGTGCCCCAGAACAATGTGTTAATGGATAACAAAATTTGAGGAACTTGTATTAAAATTAAATTTCTTTAATTATAGTAGGAATGAGAAAATACCTAGATATGAAAATAACTGTTACTGCTTATGAGTGTAAACCAGAGTCTTGCTCTGCTTTCTGTGGTATCATAGTACTGGCTAACTAATTCTATGTTTTAAAACATTATTACTTTATCACTTTTTCTGTCTTCTATTCATTCTTCAATATAATTATATTGAAGATGAACTAAACTCAGTGTTCAGTTATTTCAGTCATCTTCCTTTTTACCCAGAAATAAATGAATGGTTCTCTGACACAACTTATTTTCATATCTGTCGGTTTTTATAGTTCTTGTTATGACTTATCATCAATATATATTTGCAATTAAAGGTCATGTTCTTGTTATGACTTATCATCAATATATATTTGCAATTAAAGGTCATCTTCCTTTCATTCTATTCTTTAACTTTCTAAGAGGGAAACCTTAAATAATTATAAAGCTGAGAAATCTAAATAATGCTATCTTTTGGTCTTTCTTCTACAGTCTCATTTTTCTACTCTTAATAGAAACTACAGTTAAATATAAGGACTAAAGATGTGTGATATAAAAAAAACTAATGTCTTGGCCACTGTTTGAATAGATATCTTGGTTCCACAATAGCTGACTGCATGGTAAAACAAAAGTTAAGGAAACTGTGTTATTCTCTCACTATAGGCAGTTTATCACTTAAGTAGCCTATAGAGCAGGAATTTCCTCAAGTTCATTCATCATTATTTAAATTCCAGAATTGTTAGCTGCTTGGTTTTTTATATTGACTCTGAGGTAAGTTACAGTTGTAATGGGGGACTTGAACTATTTGGACAGCTGCTTGGAAATGTCATTCTATTAATAGCAAGACATGTGTCTGACTATGCCTACCATTCCCTTCCTTCATTACTACTTACTAACTATAAGATGACATGACATGGTCACTTTTTCCCAAGGCTTCTAGGTTTTATAAATAGTTATTTTTTGCTCAAAATTTGGACCAGATAAACTGTTCTTATCATGTTTTTCTTTTCTGAGAAATGAAATTGCCAAGAGTGCAAGTCTTCAGACTCAGGTGAATTTTTTCTTAGGGCATGGGGTGGAAACTAAATACTTAACATATTATTTTAGAAGGACGGTCAGTAATCTTATGGGAGAGATGCCAGAAGCTTAAGAAATTGGAATTTCTTTTTATTTTAAAGAGCTCTTTTACAGTGTCTCCAAACATAAATATTTTGTGAGATATAGATATGTTGGTTGGATGTAAATACAATTTGTTGTAGATAATTAAATAACTGCACTAAAATACTAGCATGTCATGCATTTAAGCTTAATTCTCATAGAAGTAGAGTTGAAGCTCACTGAACATAAATTATAGTTCACCTTATCTTTACTTTTATTAACAGCTTAACTTCTCTTTAAAATACAGCTTCCTCTTTTTGACTGTATATGCTCCATTAAATTGTCTTGATTTTTTTCCCCCTTAGGACAAAGTTGAGAAGAAAGATATGCAAGGAGAAGATCAGGTAAGAAAACAATAGTAGTAACACCAACAAAAAATCTATTGAGGAAATCTAAGTAAAAAATTATTTGTTGCAATACTAAAGACAAGTGTGATAGGGCAGGATGTACTGAGATTTATAATTTTATGGTTCAAAGTATAGTTACTAAATTGTCTTGGAATTGCTACTATTAACAGCTGCCTACAATGTGGGAAAAAGTGAGTCAAATGGTATCTTTTCACAGTATACCAAATATCCGGCTGGAAACATCTGGATGACTTACTGGTTCACTCTGCATGGATAATATTTAATTCTGTTTCTGTTAAAGTTTTAGCGCTTGATCTCTTTTGGCTCTGGGCTTTTGGATGTCATGGTAGTTGAATATATTGCCACCTCCTTTATCTTCTGTGTTAGTTATGATTGCTGGACAGTTATGTTATTTTTTGTTTCTGCTAGTGTATAAGAGTTTCTAAAATAGTGGGGATTTTTCTGTTTTTGTCCATTTTTTTTTTGTAAACTATGTATCTGTTCACCAGAAAATTTCTTTTAATTAATTTACCACTGTCTTAGAGATGTATTTTTGTCAGTGAGAAGAATTTGAATACTCAGAAATGAATATACAGAAGCATTATTGAAGCATGAATGTATTTCAGCAAAGAGATACTAATTTTTAAATTTTTAGTCACAGAACTTAGAAAAACTACAGTTACTGTAAGAAAATATATTATTGATCAGTTGTTTTTTCCTTTGAAAATTTGGCATTTTACATTTGGGAGTCAGGCTGAAAGTACACAATTTAATATTTCAAACATTTGGTTAAAGTAGAACCTCTTGCTTAAACAATTGGCCTTTAAGGTAGAGGGCTAAGCACATTTTTTTAAAGATTTATTTATTTTAGAGAAAAAGCAAGCACAGTGGGGAGGGGCAGAGGAGATGGAGAGAAAAAATCTCAAGCAGACTCACCCCCTTGCAGCTGAGGACAGAGCTCAATGTGGGGGCTCGATCTCAAGACCCTAAGATCATGAGTCAGAAGTTAACTGACTGAGCCATATGAGCACCTCATAGAGGGATAAACATATTTTCTGAGTAAATTTTCAGGAATTCACATACTATTACTCTCTCTCTCCCCCCACCTACCCCCCCCCACACACACACCACAAACATAGCTACAGCAGGTATGAAAAGGACACTTAGAGATTCATTTGTAAGTTGCCTTCTAGGCAACCAACTTAGTATAGATTGTTTGTGTATGAGTTCATAATTTGTGGATTTTTAAAAATATGTCATTGTCATCCTTGGTGGGATTAAATTAGATATGTATGTCATTATCATCCTTGGGATTAAGTTGGATATGTAAACAATCAGAAAATTTGATTGTTCCTTATTAGCAGTGAATAATAAGATAGATAACTTGAAGATAGCCTAATTGCAGAGTTTTTCTGTTTAGTGACTTTTGAGGAATGATACACTCTTTCCTGAGTTTTGAGATTTTGGGGGGGGTTCATATAACCTCTGCTTTTAATCACTTTCAACCTACTGCTACACTATTTTTTTAGTGTCTATAGTAGCTTCTAAAGGAAAAATACAAATATATTAGCAATTATAGTTAGAATAGTTAGAGAATAGAGTTCTCCAGTAAAATTTTATCAAATGCTGTTTCATTTTTTTAAGATTTTTTTTTGAATTTTTTATTTTTTATAAACATATATTTTTATCCCCAGGGGTACAGGTCTGTGAATCACCAGGTTTACACACTTCACAGCACTCACCAAAGCACATACCCTCCCCAATGTCCATAATCCCACCCCCTTCTCCCAAA
>NC_081575.1:56640344-56678028 GCF_022355385.1 Mustela nigripes | reverse complement strand
CTCCTACCCACTTAAGCCCCCAAATCAAAACCACAATGAGATATCACTTCACACCAGTCAGAATGGCTAAAATAAATAAGTCAGGAAATGACAAATGCTGGCGAGGATGCAGAGAAAGGGGAACCCTCCTACACTGTTGGTGGGAATGCAAGCTGGTGCAGCCACTCTGGAAAACAGCATGGAGGTTCCTCAAAATGTTGAAAATAGAACTGCCCTATGACCCAGCAATTGCACTATTGGGTATTTACCCTAAAGATACAAACGTAGTGATCCAAAGGGGCACGTGCACCCGAATGTTTATAGCAGCAATGTCCACAATAGCCAAACTATGGAAAGATTTTTAAAATTAATTTAATTATAATGGACACACCATGTTACATTGGTTTCAGGTATACAATACAGTGTTTTGACAGTTCTATACATTACTTGGTGCTTTCATTCTAAGCATACTCTTAATTCCCTTCACCTATTTCATCCATCCTCTCACCCATGTCTCCTCTGGCAACCACCAGTTTGTTCCCTATATATTTAAGAGTCTCAGGTTCTTTGTTTGTCTCTCTTGTCCTTTGTTCATTTTCTTTTGTTTCTTAAATTCCATGTATTAGCGAAATTATAGGCTATTTATCTTTCTCTGGCTGACTCATTTCACCTAGCATTAAAAAAAATGCTATTTCAGTTAATCTTATCTTGGGGCATCACACTCATTTATCTACAGATACTTCTGATTATTGTAGATTTTTTTAAAATTAGCTTTTAATTCAAGAGTACTGTTGGAAATGCATTCAATTAGTTGGGAGTATGGCACCTTAAATAAATCAAATCTTTAAACTATTCAGAATTGGAATTTAGAATTCAGGTTTAGTATTTGGGCTCTAGAGTCAGGCTGCCTAGGTTTACATTCCAGATAAAACTTACTAGCTATGATGTTGCACATAATACTCACTGGCTCAGAACTTCCCTTGCTGTATCTGCAAAATAGAGATCATGACGATGCTAAAATTGTTGTATTACCTGAGATAATTAACTTTAATTTTTGTGTATAGTTCTTAGTACTAGCTGTAGCAGCTATTTCTTTCCCTCCTCCATCTCTTCCTTCCACTCCATTGCTGCTACTGCCTCCTCCTCCTATTTCTCCTCTTCCTCCTCCTTTCTAGTAGTAATAGTAGTATTGAAGAGCTGTATACCACAGTCTCTTGGCTTTCTGCTCCAATACACATTACAGAGTTTATCCAGAATAATCGTTCTTTGGCATTATCCTCAAACATTCCCTTGTGCAGAAATATGACTGATTAAAATCAGACTGCTAACTACCATTAAAGGTTCTTTGTTAGTTTAATCTTTAGCTTTAATGTTAACTCTCTAATTCACTTTTCAGCATTCCTGACTTTTCTACTTTTTTCAGACAATTAAATCCTTTGCAATTGCTGGCCCAAAACAGCAGGTTTTAAGAATGAGAAGGAGGGGCACCTGGGTGGCTCACTGGGTTAAAGCCTCTGCCTTCAGCTCAGGTCATGATCCCAGGGTTCTGGGATCGAGCCCCGCATAGGGCTCCCTGTTCATTGAGGAGCCTGCTCCCCCCCCCCCCCGGTTCCCTCTCTGCCTACTTGTGATCTCTGTCAAATAAATAAAATATTTTTAAAAAAGAATGAGAAGGAAAGAATGAGTGGCTCAGTCAGTTAAGCATTTGCCTTCAGCTCGAGTCATGATCCCAGTGTCCTGGGATGGAGTCCCATGTTAGACTCTCTGCTCAGTGGGGAGTCTGCTTCTCCCTCTCCATCTGCTTGGTATTCTACTCTCTTGTGCTCTCTCTCACTCTCTTTCTCTGTCAAATAAATAAATAAAATATATTTTTTTTAAAGAATGAAAAAGAAAGGAGCCCAGGCATCTTGAAAAATAGTGATGGTAACAATAAAAGCTATAATATTAATAGCTTACATTTGTAAGTTTTACCATCTTTCATGATCTGCAAAATGCATTCATATATATATAAAGTTTATATATATATATATAAAGTTTATATGTGTATACACACATATTAACAGCTTATATACACACATATACTAACATCTTATCTATATATATATATATACACACATACATATTAACAACTTACATTTTAAGCTTTACCATCTTTTACCATCTGAAAAATACATAAATATATAAAGTTTATATATATATATGTATATACACCTACATATATAAAGTTTATATATATATATATGTTGCGTATATATGTGTGTATATATATGGTGTGTATATATATGTGTGTGTCTCTGTGTGCAACACACACAGACACACACATATATATACACACACACATACTTTCAGGATTAAAAAATGCTTTACAGATCCTTCCATAAATTTTCCTCATTCAAAAAGGGGCAGGGTTTCTCTGAAAAAATCAACATACATAAATAATATATGAATTTGAGGCTGTTAGAGCAGACCATGAGGAGACTTTTTTTTTTTAACCATATAGCACAGTGTTTTAACCATAAGCTTTTTACCATAGCCCTTCTTAGAATAGATAGATGAGTAAATTCAGAACTGATGATAAAGTCCTTAAAGGTATATAAGAGACAACACTCTTCAACTAGGAGTTCATTAGGAATGATCATCTCAAGTTAAAAAAAAAAAGTTTGAGGGATTGAGGAGCACAACGTATATTTGAGAGAGAATGAAAGACCACAACTTTTTTTTTTTTTTTGATAAGGATGTAAAAGAAGGATTAGCTTGGAGAGTCATTGTGGATGCCTGTAATGTTTTGGATTTTTATGAATAGAAGTTGTGGAGAAGTCATAGTCTAATATAGAGTCCTAACCCCTTGATTCATAAGGTCCACAGAGATTACTGTTAACTTTGTTTAAAGAGTCACTTTATAGGTTCCCTTTCCCTCATGTTTTGGTTATCACCACACTTCATAGAGAAGGAAAAAAAAATGGTTATCTTTGAGTTTGTCACATGTCAAAGTACTCAGGATTCTTAGTATCCTTGGATGCTATGCACTTTTTAGATGGCAGGAATTTTTTACTTACTCTTTTTTGCATCTATGTACTTAAGTCTAACTGTCTTAACAGAATGAATGAAAATTAGCTTAAAAAGTGAAATTGTAAGTCAGTGGTGTCCTCGCAAATGTTGAACTGGTTGTTTGGAAAAAACAGGCATGATATATAAATACAGATTTAGATAGATATATAAATATATATGAACATATATTACTGATATTAAGATAGGTAGCCCAAAATTAAATAATAAAATGTATGGCGCTCTTTATTATAAGTTCCATATAGCCAATTTTCAGAGAATACATTTGTTGATTTTTTAAGTTTTTATTTACATTCCAGTTAGCTAATATACAGTGTTATATTAGTTTCAGGTGTACAATATAGTGATTCAGCAATTTCATGCATTACTCAGTGCTCATCATAAGTGCACTTCTTAATCTGCATCATTTATTTAACACAGTGTCCCACCTCCCTTCTCTCTAGTAACCATCAGATTGTTCGCTATAATTAAGAGCTCTTTCTTTATTACTATACTTATTTTTATTAAAAATGTGTTTTTATTTTATTATTTTTGAAATTTTAGATTCTCTTTAATGACAGATTCATATTGTTTATATATGTGTATTAAATTTACTCATAAAATACCTGATTATTTTTAATTTAATTAGTTAATACACTAATTATGCAGAATAAATTTTATAAAATTATATCGATACTAACCAACTATTATTGTGATTTTTATATGATCTAGCTTTAAAAAAGCTGCAGGTTTTTAACAAGTATCTGTTAGGCTAAATGGAGCAGAAAAATGTTAACAAGAACAAAACACTAGCACCATTTATTAAAAGTAACTGAACACTTGACACTGTATTAAGTACTATGTGTACCAGTCTTACTGAATCATTGTAACAGTCAGATGATGTAGTTACTTTCCAGCATCCTCATAGATAATGATGCTTCCCTAATAACTATTTCTATTTGGACATGCCACACATTGTAAGGATTATACTTACCTATTTTTCCAGGCAGTTGCTAGCCAAATCACTATTTAGTAGTACTGGAGCTGGTTGATTAGAGCCTTCACCTTGATTAAAGCACAGTGAGAATGGGTCTTCCACATTATTTGTGGAAATAACTTTTAAACTCATTAGCTTCTGTTAATAAATGAGTGATTCCTGTTAACAGGCTGAAGTATATAGAATACAGTACTCAGTCACAATATTTACAACTATTTCAGATGTCAATCAGAGAGATGAATTAAATGAGATTCCAGTTGCACATGGAAGTACAAACTGTTATTATCAATATGAAGGTTTGTATAGCTTGTAAACTCAACTTTAAATTCCATCAATCGCACAAGGAAGGCAAGTCTTGCAGTATCATACAGATTTGTATTTATATTGCATAAAATAAATCAGTTTTCCTATTCGTTGAAATAATCGTTGTAAATGCCAGGCTGGTGATATCATGGGATTATAGATCTGATTATCTGTAATTTCAGATATTTCTTTTTTTTTTTTTTTACTTGTGAGAGGACTAGTTTCAACTTAGTTATCTTTTTTTTTCCTTTCCCTAATTTTTTTAAAAATTCCAGTTAGTTAACATAGAGCATAATATTATTTTCAGGTACAGAATTTAGGGATTAATCAACAACCAGTGCTTGTCACAATAATTGCCTTCCTTAATACACATCACCTATTTAATCCATCTCCTGCTTACCTTCCCTCAAGTAATTATCTGTTCTATACAGTTAATAGTCTGTTTCTTGGTTTCCCTCTCTTCCCCGCCATGTTCATTAGTTTTGTTTCTTAAATTCCACGTATGAGCGAAATCATGTATTTGTCTTTCTCTGACTTATTTGCATAACTTAATTCTTTGTGGTTCCATCCATGTTGATACAAATGGCAAGTTTTCATTCTTTTTATGGCTGAATAATATTTCATGGCACATATATGTGTATATATGGTACATATGTATATGTGCATGTATATGTGTGTGTGTTTGTGTGTGTGTGTACTACATCTTTGTCCATTCATCAGTCAGTGGACATTTGTACTATTTCTGTAACTTGGCTATTGTAGATAATGCTGATATAAACATCAGGGTACATGTATCCTTTGAATTGGTATTTTTGTATTGTTTGAGTAAATACATGTATCCTTTGAATTAGTATTTTTGTGTTCTTTGCGTAAATAACTAGTAGTGCAGCTGCTGGATTGTAGGGCAGCTATATTTTTAATTTTTTAGGAACTTCCATACTGTTTTCCAGAGTGGCTACACCAGTTTGCATTCCCACTAACAGTGTGGGAATCCACATCCTCACCAGCATCTAATGTTTCTTCTATTGTTGATTTTGGCCATTCTGACAGGTGTGAGGTAAGTTCAAATACAGTTTTAAAATAGTTTCAGGTGTACAGTTTAGTACTTCAAAACTTCTATACATCACCCTGTGCTCATCATGACAAGAACATTTCATAATCCTCATCACTTACTTAATCCATTCCCTCACCAACCTACCCTCTGGTAATCAGGCTGTTCTCTATAATAGATATTCTTGCTTTGTCTGTCTCTTATTTTTTCCCTTTCCTTGTTTGTTTGTTTGGTTTTTCTCTTATATTCCACACCAGGGCAGGGCTCCTGGGTGACTCCATCGGTTTCTGTCAAATAAATAAATAAATTCTTTTAAAAAATAATAAAGTCCACATAGGAGTGAAATCACATACTATTTGTCTTTCTCTAATTAACTTATTTCTTTTAGCTTTATACTTTCTAGCTCCATACATGTCATTTTAAATGGCAAGATTCCATTCTTTTTTATGGCTGGATATTATTCCATTGTATATATATACCACTTCTTCTTTATCCATTCATCATTGGATGGACACTTGGGCTACTTTCATATCTTGGCATAGTAAATAATGCTGCTATAAATACAGGGGTTCATGTATCCCTTTGAATTAGTGTTCTTATATTCTTTAGGAAAATATCCAGTAGTGTGATTGTTGGATCATAAGGTAGTTCTGTTTTTAACATTTTGAAGAACTTCCTTACTGTTTTCCACAGTGAGTGCACCGGTTTGCATTTCCACCAACAGTGTAAGAGGGTTCCCCTTTCTACACATCCTTGCCAACACCTGTTGTTCCTTGTGTTTTTTATTTTAGCTATTATTAATATTGTGAGGTGATATCTCATTCTAATTTTAATTTTTATTTTCTTGATGATAAGTGATGTTGAGCATCTTTTCATGTCTGTTGGTCAAGTGTATATCTTCTTTGGATAAATGTCTGTGCATGTCTTCTACCCATTTTTAAAGTAGATTATTTGCTTTTTGGGTATTGAGTTTTATAAGATCCATTTACATTTTGGATACTGACCCTTTATTAGGTATGCCATTTGCAAATATCTTCTCCCATTCCATAGTCTGTCTTTTAGTTTTATTGATTATTTCCTTACTGTGAAGAAGATTTTTTATTTTGATTTAGTTTCAGCAGCTTAGTTTTGTTTTTCTTCCCTTGGCTCAGGAGACACATCTAAAAAGAGTTGATAAGGCTAGTGTCAAAGAGGTTACTGCCTTTGTTTTGTTCTAGGATTTTTATGGTTTCAGGTCTCATGTTTAGGTCTTTTAATCAATTTTGATTTTATTTTTGTGTATGTTGTAATAAAGTTAGCCATTTTCTTTCTTTTGCATGTTGCTGTCCAGCACCAATTGTAGAGACTTTCTTTTTCCCATTGGATATTCTTTCCTGCCTTGTCAAAGATTAATTGACAGTATACTCATGGGTTTATTTCTGGGTTTTCTATACTATTCTATTGAACTCTGTATCTATTTTTGTGCCAATACCATACTGTTTTGGTACAGCTGCATAATACAACGTGAAGTCTATAATTGTGATGCCTTTGGCTTTGCTTTTCTATTTCAAGGTTGCATTGGCTCCTCAGTATCTTTTGTGGTTCCATACAAATTTTAGGATTGTTTGTTCTAGTTCTTTGTAAAATGATGTTGCTATCTTGATAGGGATTACCTAAAATGTGTAGACTGCTTTGTGTAGTATAGATTTTTGAAGAATATTTTTTCCTCTAATCTATGAATGTAGAATGTCTTTTGACTTCTTTGTGTCATCTTGCAATTTCTTTTTTCAGTGTTTTGTAGTTTTCAGAGTAGAGGGCTTTCAACTCTTTGGTTAGGTTTATTCTTAGGTATTTTATTATTTTTGGTGCAGTTGTAAATGGGGCTTTTCTTTATTTATGTTTCTGCTATTTCATAATTGCTATATAGAAATACAACAGATATTTGCAGATTGATTTTGTATCCTTTGACTTTACTGAATACATTCATCAGTTCTAGCAGTTTTTTGGTAGAGTCATTGGGGTTTTCTATATAGAGTATCATGTCATCTACAAATAATGAAAGTCTTCTTTTCCCATTAAGGGTGATATTATCTCTGTTTTTTTTTTTTAAGATTTTGTTTATTTATTTGGCAGTGATCACAAGTAGGCAGAGAGAGAGAGAGAGAGAGGAGGAAGCAGACTCCCTGCTGAGCAGAGAGCCTGATGCTGGACTCAATCCCAGGACCCTGGGATCATGACCTGAGCTGAAGGCAGAGGCTTTAACCCACTGAGCCACCCAGGCACCCCTATCTCTGGGTTTTTCATATGGTATTTATTATGTTAAGTTCTGCTCTCTCTAAACCTATGTTGTTGAAGATTTTTCTTATCAATGCCTGTCATACTTTTATAAATGCTATTTCTTCATCTATTGACATGATCATATGGTCATTATTCTTTCTTTTATTGATGTGATGTAACACGTTGATTGATTTGTGAATATTGAACCATACTTGAAACCCAGCAATAATTCTCACTTGTTCATGTTGAATTTTTTTTGATGTATTGTTGAATTCAATTTGCTAGTATTTTGTTGAGAATTTTTGCATATATGTTCATTAGAGATTTTGGCCTCTTGGTTCTCTTTTTTACTGGAAACTTTATCTGTTTTTTTTTTTTTTAAGATTTTATATATTTATTTGACAGAAAGAGAGAGAGAGAGAACACAAGCAGGGGGAGTGTGAAAGGGAGAAGCAGGCTCTCCGCAGAGCAGGGAGCCCAGTGCGGGCCTTGATCCGAGGACCCTGGGATCATGACCTGAGCCAAGCCAGATGCTTAATGACTGAGCCACCCAGACACCCCTATCTAGTTTTCTTAAAAGGTCAATGCTTGCCTCATAGAGTGAACTGTAGTTTTCCTTCCATTTTGGGGGGACTAATTTGAGAAGAACAGGTATTAACTCTTCTTTAATTGTTTGGTAAAATTAATTTGTGAAGCCCTATGATCATGGACTTTTGTTTGTTAGGAGATTTGTGATTACTGATTAAATTTCTTTGCTGGTTATCAGTCTGTTCAACTTTTCTGTTTCTTCCTGTTTCAGTTTTGGTAGTTTATATGTTTCTAGTAATTTATCCATTTCTTTCAGGTTGTTCAATTTGTTGGCATATATTCATAATACTCTCTTAAAATTGTATTGCTTTGGTATTGGTTGTTATTTATCCTCTGTCATTTGTGATTTTATTTATTTGAATCCTTTCTCTTTTTGTGATAAATCTGGCTAGAGTTTTATCAGTTTCACTTATTTTTTCCCCAAAGAACCAGCTCCTGTTTTCATTAATCTGTTCTATTGTTTTTTTCAGTTTTGATATCATTTCTTTTTGCTCTAATATTTATCATTTCCTTCCTTCTACTGGTTTTAGGTTTTGTTTGTTGTTTTATTTCTAGCTCCTTTAGGTGTAAGTGTAGGTTATTTATTTGTGATTTTTCTTGTTTCTTGAGGTCAGTGTGCATGGTTATATATGTCTTTCTTCGAAGATCTTTTGCTGCATTCCGTATGTTTTGGACCATTGTGTTTTCATTTTCATTTGTTTTCATGTATTTTTTTAATTTTTAATTTTTTAAATTTCTTTTCAGTGTATCAGAATTCATTGTTTATGCACCATACCCAGTGCTCCATGCAATACATGCCCTCCATAATACCCACCACCGGGCTCACCCAACTTCACACTCCCTGCCCCTTCAAAACCCTCAGATTGTTTTTCAGAGCCCATGTATTTTTTTAATTCTTCTCTGATTTCCTGGTTGACCCCTTCATGTTTAATAGAATATTATTTAACCTTCCTTGTATGTATGTTCTTTCCAGATATTTTCTTGTGTTTAATTTTTAATTTCATAGTGTTGCAATCAGGAAAGATGCATGGTATAACTTTAATCTTCTTGAATTCGTTGAGACTGGTTTTGTGGGATATATTATCTATGCTGAAGAATGTTCCATGTGCGTTTGAAAAGAACATGTATTCTGTTGTTTTAGGACAGAATGTTCTGAATGTATCTTTAAATCCATCTGTTCCAGTGTGTTCCTCTAAAACTGTGGTTTCTTTGTTAGTTTTCTGTTCAGATGATCTGTTCATTGATGTAAAGGGGGTTTTAAATCCCCTATTATTACTGTTATTATCATTAGTGTAATTATGCTTGGTGTTAACTCTTTTGTGTATTTGGGTGTTCTTCTGTTGGATGAATATTTACAATTCTTATATCTTCTTGTTGAACTCACCCCTTTATTATTATATAGTGCCCTCCTTTTTATCTTGTTACAGTCTTTGTCTTATGGTCTGTTTTTGTCTGATATAAGTATTGCTACCATGGCTTTCTTCAAACATCCGTATGCAAGGTAGATGTTTCTTCATGCCCTTACTTTGAATCTGCAGGTGTCTTTAGGTCTAAACTGTGTCTCTTGTAGGGAGCATATTGCTGGTTATTGTTTTTGTATCTATTTTGTCACCCTATAACTTTTGATTGGTGCATTTAGTACATTTACATGCAAAGTAATTATTGCTAGATATGTATTTTTGTCATTCTGTTACTCATTTTGTGATTGTTTCTGAAGATTTTCTCTGATCCTTGTCTTTTTCTCTTTCATGATCTGCTGGTTTTCCTTAGTAATGTATTTGGATTTCTTTCTCTTTATTCTTTGCATATTTACTAGTGATTTTTGATATATGGATATATGGCTACCATTAGGCTTGTGTATGACCTCTTCTGCATTTAGCAGTCTGTATTATAAAGTCATGCATGTTTGAACCAATTCTTGTTCCTATTCTCCCTATATTTTAGTTATAAATTGTTATATTTTATACCCTTTATTTTGTGAATTCCTCAATTAATATTTTTAAAGAAATATTTATTTTTACTGCTTTTGTGTTCCCTACCATCATACTTTCACTTCTGGAGTCTTCTTTCTACTAAAAAAAATCTCCATTAATATTTATTGCAGGGGTGGTTTAGTGGTCATCAGCTCCTTTAGTTTTTGTTTCTCTCAGAAGCTTTTTATCTCTCCCTTTTTTCTGAATGATAGCCTTGCTGGGTATTCTTGGGTGCATATTTTTCCCATTCAGCACATTGAATATATCATGCCACTGCTTTCTGGCTTGTCATGTTTCTGTTGAGAATTCTGCAGCTAGCCTTATAGGTCTTCCTTTGTAAATTAAGGACTTCTTCTGTCTTGCTGCTTTTAAGATTTTTTCTTTATAACTATATTTTGCAAATTTAATTAGAACATATCTTAGTGTTGGTCTGCTTTTGTTGACTTTGACGGGAGTTCCCTGTGTTTCTTGGATCTCAATATATGTTTCATTCCCCCTATTAAGGAAGTTTTCAGTTATTATTTCCTCAAGTTTTCTGCCCCTTTTTCTGTCTCCTCTTCTTCTCAGACTCATACAGTATGAATGTTATTACATTTGATGGAGTCATTGATTTCCCTAGGTCTATTCTCATTTTGTACAACTGCTTTTTCTTTATTTTGATCAGCTTTGATTACTTTCCATTATTCTGTCATCTGTGTCACTAAATTCATTCCTCTACTTCCTTCATTATGTTGTTTATTCCATCAAACATGTTTCTCATTTCATTAATTGAGCCATTTATCTCTGCTATGTTATTTATTATCTTATATTAAGGGTCTTGCTCATATCTTCTATTCTTTTTTCAAGTCCAGTGAGTATCTTTATAATCATTGCTTTAAATGCTCTTTCTGACATGTTACTTATATCTGTTTTACTTAGCTCTCTGGCTATGGACTTGCTCTGTTCTTTCATTTGGGATAAATTTCTCTATCTCTTCATTTTGTCTGCCTCCCTGTGTCTGTTTCTGTGTGTTAAGCAATTCAGCTTTAAACAAAAACTAAAAAAAGAAAGAAGGAAAGAAAGAAAAACTAATCTATGTCTTCTCCTCTGGAAGGTAGTGACTTTATCCAGAAAAGTTTCCGCAGTACCCTGGCACTTCAGAAGAGTATTTTAATGTGTTGCTTATGCCCTGCTCTTCTGTTTGAGTCACTTTTCCTTTTAGTGCGGTCATCTGTACAGACTCTCTGTCTGCTGTGAGTTGAGCTTGTTGTCTGTGGTATTAGTGGGACCCAGGCAGGTCAGCTCTGAGGCAGTATGCCCACTAGATAACTTGAGAATAGGGAAACAGTGTGCAAAATTTATACTGAGCCACTAGCCCTGCACTTGATTTATAGAATCAGAAGTTTGTCAGTTTCCATGGTGAAGATATTCTGTGTCTGATTTCAATCCATCATCATGATGCAGTTGGGAAGAAATGTACAGTAGTATAACACCTTATAGATATAATAGATTTAAATGACTCAAGAGAATGGAGTAGAAAAATGTGGTAAAACAATGAAAAGTGAGTTTTGAGAATTTACTACCTTTGTTTTTCACATAATTCAGGTAATTGTAAGCTTACTTTATTTTTAATAATGGCTATATTTAGCCACCAGTTTGCCAAATTTCTGATGGTTCTTAAGTTACCTTTATCAAACTAGTAAATGCCAGCTCTAGTTATCCACTGAAAAACAATACCATTATTTCATTAAAAATCTTTGAGTGATTCTGCGTGTTATCAAGCATTTTTTTGAGATATAATTGACTAATAACATTGTATGAGTTTAAGGTATACAACCATGTTGATTTGATATATTTATATATTGCAATATAATTACTACTGTAGCTTTGGCTAACGCCTCTATCATGTCACATAATTATTATTTTTCTCTGATAAGAATATTTAAGATATCATCTCTTAGCAATTTTGAAGTATATCACATAGTATTGCTGACTATAATTACAATATTGTACATTGGATCTCTAGAACTTGTTCATCTTCTAATTTAAAGTTCAGACATTTTGACCAATATCTCTCCATTTTCCCAAAGCCCAGTCCCTGGTAACCAGCATTCTACTCTCTGATTCTGTTAATTCATATTTTTTATATATAAAGCAAAACCACAAGAAATATCACCTCACACCTGTTAGAATGGCTGTCATCAAAAAGACAAAGAGACAGCAAGTGTTGATGAGGATATGGAGAAAAGGGAACACTTGTGCACTACTGGTGGGAATGTAAATTCGTACAGCCACCATGGAAAATAGCGTGAAGGTTTCTTTAAAATTTATAAATAGAACTGTCATATGATCCAACACCCCCACTTCCAGATTTATTTGTAAAAGAAACAAAAACAGGATATCAAAAACGTATTTGTTATTCCATGCTTATTGCAGCATTATTCACAATAGCAAAGATATGGAAACAACCTGTCTATCAATGAATGAATAGATAAAAGAAGACTTACTGTGTATATGCAGTAGAATATTATTCAACCGTGAGAAAGAATGAAGTCCAGCCATTCACGATAACATGCATGGTATCCATTATTTGTGGAATAATGTAAAAAACCTAACCTCATACCCAGCATTTTAATCATACAGAGGAAGTCACTGTAGGAAAGTATTAACTGTTAAAATGATTACCCTGTCTGAATGCAAAGGTCTGCATATTGAATGATATCTTTAGTATTATTTGTGGTACCTATATAACATCCTTCAGTAAACTTCCAATACTTTTTTAAAAATAAATACACCACCAAATGTTATGAGAGTAGGAAACATCAGGGTGGTAAACAAATGAAGAAGAGGGGAGTCTGAGGTGAAGAAGACTGAAATAGGAAGATAGTAACAGGAGGCATCCATCTCAATAGTAACCCTGAAAAAGGTAACTCCAGTTGTATGTTTTCTATTCCTGCTATAATAAATTAGCACAAATTTAGGATCTTACAACACCACCAATTTATTATTTTATATTTTTGTAGCTTGGAAGTTTAGTATATGTCTGAGTGGCCTAATATTCAATGTGTCTGCAGAGTTGCTTTTCTTCTCTTGTTGTAGCAGGAAAAAATCCATTTCCTTATTCATTCAGGTTAGTGTCAGAGTTCAGTTTCTTACCTGTTTCCTTGCTGGCTGTCACTGAGAGTCCTAGCTTTTAGAGGCTATTTACATTCTTTGCCTTATAGCCCCCACACTTCAGCTTCAAAGCCAGAGATGGCTGGTTGAATCTCGTGCTTTCCATCTCTCCTGACATTTCTTTCACTTTGATATCTTTGTGATCTTTTCATTTTCCTCTTTTCCTTTTAAGGGCCCATGTTACTGCACTAAGCTTATTTGAATAATTCAGCATAATCTTCTCAATTTTAAGGTTTGTTGTTAAGCAATTTTAATTCTCTTTTGCCATATAACATTACATATTCACAGGCTCCAGGGATTATGACATGAACATCTTTGGAAGGGCCACTATCCTGCTTACCACATTGGAGTGGAGCTTTATATAAGCAACATTTGAAGTTATTGACCTTTATTTTTGCTTTTACCCATTTTGGTGTTAAGGTTTGGTGTGCTACTATGGTCTTCATTCCATCTATTCCCCAGGAATATCTGATTTTAGACATTTTAAGTGTAAATGGCTAAAAGCTGTTTTTGCATGGAAGTCACATTGTGTTTAGATAAAATATTTTCCATATTTCACCTCAAGCAGGTAATTTTTAATTGTGTTACTACTGTGTGACCTTGAGTCAGTTACTTAACTTTTCTAGTCTTCAGTTTCTTCATCTACTGAATTGGGATCAAACAGTTCCCATGTAGCATTGTTGTGAGTATTAGAAATAATATGAGTAAATCCTGAGTCCAGTGCCTAGCATATAGTAGGGGTTCAATAAGTTATATATGTTGTAATTATAAGCTAGGATTTCATTTACAATGTTCCATTTGAAAAAAGATTCATTTAGTTTTGGATCACCAGTTATGTACCATGTGTACAATGTGTACTTACAGAAAAATGATTATATTTCACACTAAAAAATTCACAAAGTATTGGTCTCCAGTATTAATATATCTAATTTAAACAACTGATATATCTAACCTAGTGTAGGAAGAAATTTCAGAAAAAATTATTATAGCTTTCAAATTTCTAATAAAGATTTATTATTGGTTAATAGTGGTAAGTGTTTTTCTGTGAACAAAGATACTATTTACATTATAGTATATTTGGCCCGTTAGCCACATAAAATTGTAAGCCATCTTTGACTTTAAAGATGCTATTGGGAAAACTGGACAGCAACATGCAAAAGAATTTTAAAACTGGACCACTATCATACATCATACACAAAAATAAATTCAAAATGGATTAAATATCTAAATGTGAGACCTGAAACCATAAAAATTCCAGAGAAGAACACAGGCAGTAACCTCTTTGACATCAGCTGTAGCAACTTCTATCTATATATGTCTTCTTAGGCAAGGGAAACAAAAGCAAAAATAAACTATTGGGACTTCATCAAAATAAAATCTTCTGCATAGCAAAGGAAACAATCAGCAAAACTAAAAGGCAATGTATGGAATGAAAGAAGGTGTTTGCAAATGACAAATCTGATAAAAGGTTAGTTTCCAAAATGCATAAAGAACTTATAAAACTTAACACCCCAAAAATGAATAATATAATTAAAAAATGGGTAGAAGACAAGAATAGATATTTTTTAAAGAGGACATTCAGATAGCTAACAGACACATGAAAAGATGCTCACTATCACTCATCATCAGGGAAATACAAACAAAAACTGCCATGAGCTATCACCTCACACTTGTCAAAATGGGGAAAATAAAAAATATAAGAAACAACAGGTATTGGGGAGGATGTTGGGAAAGGGGAACCCTCTTGCACTGTTGGTGGGAATGCAAACTGGTGCAGCCACTCTGAAAAACAGTATGGAGGTTCTTCAAAAATGAAAAACAGAACTACCCTATGATCCATAGTAATACCTTGTGTAACTAGGTAGTTACCAAAGAATACAGAAATGCTAATTCAAAGGGATACACATACCATGATGTTTATAACAGCGTTATTTACAATAGCCAAATTATGGAAATAGTCCAAGTGTCTATCAACTAAATGAATGGATAAAGAAGATGTAATAGAGAATGACTACACGAGTGCCTGTGCACCTAGCAGTGCAATTGCTGGTTGGAAAGGCAGTTCTATTTGTGACATCTGAGGAAGTTTCATGCACCACTCATTTTCAGGGAAATACAAATCTAAACTATAATGAAATATCACCTCACACCAATCAGAATGGCTAAAATTAACAATGCAGGAAACCACAGGTGTTGGCAAGGATGTAGAGAAAGAGTAACCCTCTTACACTGTTGATGGGTATGCAAACTGGTGCCACCACTCTGGAAAACTGCATGAAACTTCCTCAGATGTTACAAATAGAACTGCCTTTCCAACCAGCAATTGCACTGCTAGGTGTTTACCCAGATGATACAAAAATACTGATTTGAAGGGATATGTGCACCCCAATGTTTATAGCAACATTATTAATAATAACCAAAGTATGAGAGAGCCCAAATGTACATCAACTGATGAATGGACAAAGATGTGGCATGCATATATATAAAGGGCTATTACTCAGCCATAAAAAGTATGAAATCTTTCTGTTTGCAATGATGTGGATGGAGCTAGAAAGTATAATGCTAAACTACATGAGTCAGTCAGAGAAAGACAAATACCATATGATCTCACTTATATGTGGAATTAAACAAACAAAACTAATGAGCAGTGATAACAAAGTAGAAGAAACCAAGAAACAAACTCTTAACTATAGAGGGGTGGGAGGATGAATTACGTATGTGATAGAACTTAAGTCATGCACTTGTGATGAGCACTGAGTGTTGTATGGAAGTGTTGAATTACTATGCTATACAACTAAAATTAATATTACACTGTAAGTTAACTAACTGGAATTTCAATAAGAACTTCAAAAAATTCTTCTCGAATACTCTATATACAACTACTTCCTAAGACCTGCTGATTTTTCCTTTTTCAGTTTTTAAAATCTACATATTCTTTTCAATTATTTCTAATAAGGTACAGGTTTTAACTGTACTGGCTAATGACTCATGAGTAACAGAGATGGGAAAATCATGTAGGTTGAAAAACTATCAGATCCTGAGAGTCAGGTGATGAACTTCAGGACATAAGATGTATATCCAAAGGGATGAGAGTGATCATCAGATCATCAGTGGTGTTTTTAAAGGCATGGCATTTGTTGGTAGATTTTGTTTCCAGTTGCAAGGGACAGACATTCAAGTGTTTGAAGTTTGTTTGGCAGAATATAGGAAGAATGAAAAGACTCACTACATTCCTCTTTTTCTGTTCTTTTAGACTGATTCCATGCCTTAGATATTTAGGAAGTAAGAATAGTTATAATAATAATAATAATAATAATAATAATAAATATAATAATAATAATAAAAGTAAATATATAGGATGTATTCCTCTATATCTATGTTTCTCTGCTTAATTCTTCTAAAGATTTATAAAAACTCCATTAAAGAGCAATCATTTTCCTTTAATGATACTGATACTTAAAAGTTTACAGAATATAGTAACATTTCTATGTAAAATATTTAACCACTTCTAGGCAGTTCATCCACATAGATCTGGATATTTTGAGTCATTCTACCTCTCATATGCTATCTTTTGACAGTCCTTAAATGCCACAACTATACTTTTGGAACATTACTTATCTTTTAAAAGTAATATCTTCTTCTGAAGAACAATGTAATCATTAAGTGTACAGCCTCAAGAATCAGACCACATGGGATTGAGTATTTCTAATAATTTATTTTTGTGACTTTGGGAAATAATTATCATTTTATCCTGGTATTTGTTGACTACTTTTCATGTGTCACGCACTGTGCTGAGTAATTTACATGAAGTATTTCATTTAATTCTTCTTGCATTTTTGCTTCAGTTTCCTCATTTTAAAAGTGAGGTTAATGATAGTTTGTATATCATCCAATTATAATGAAGACTAGATATGTTAATCTAATGCAGAGTACATGACTCAAAAATTATGTTATTTTAGCTATTATTTTCATAATAGTTATCATTAGTCTATTCGAGTCTTCTTTCTTTTTTCAAATTTGCTAAGAGCTAAAAAAATCCTTTTGGAATGTTCTGGTGCCTACAAAATTCAGCAGGGGCTGGCCACATTGTTGTTAATAGAGCCAAAGGAGCAGAGTGAAGCATGTTCCCTTTACTTCTTTCAGAGAAAGACAAATGCCATATAATTTCACTATATGTGGAATTTAAGGAAC
This sequence comes from Mustela nigripes, assembly GCF_022355385.1. NCBI lineage: Eukaryota > Metazoa > Chordata > Mammalia > Carnivora > Mustelidae > Mustela > Mustela nigripes. The sequence goes on along the minus strand of NC_081575.1, from coordinate 56,660,492 downwards.
AAAACAAATGAACAAAGAAAATAAACCATGTTCTTAAATATAGAGAACAAAGTGATGGTTGTCATAGAGGAGGTGAGTAGGAGGAAGGATGAAATAGATAAAGGTGATCAAGAGTAGACTTATCTTATTGAACAGAGATCAATGTATAGAGTTGCTGAATCATTATATTGTACACCTGAAATAAATACAACACTCTATGTTAATTATATTTTAATAAAAGAAAGAAAGAAAAAGGGATAAATTATTTTTATTTTTTGAATATTTTATTTATTTATTTGACAGAGAGAAACACAGTTAAAGAGGGAACAGAAGCAGGGGGAGTGGGAGAAGGAGAAGCAGGCTTCCTGCTGAACGGGGAGTCTGATGCTGGGCTCCATCCCAGGACCCTGGGATTATGACCTGAGCTGAAGGCAGACACTTAACAACTGAGCCACCCAGATGCCCCTAAAAAGGAATAAATTTTTTAAAAAACTGGGGTGCTTGGGTGGCTCAGTGGGTTAAGCCTCTTCCTTCAGCTCAGGTCATGATCTCAGGGTCCTGGGATCGAGCCCTGCATCAGGCTCTCTGCTCAGCAGGGAGCCAGCTTCTCCCCCTCTCTGTCTGCCTCTCTGTCTACTTGTGATCTCTCTCTCTGTCAAATAAATAAATATTTTTAAAAAAACCTAAGATTTTCCTTGCTTCGTAGTGACAAGTGACATTTTATGAATTATATCTGTTACTGGCCTTCCCAAAATATACTTTTAATATATTCTGGAATTTTAAGATATTACATTAAAAATTCCCAAAGGTTCATTTTAATGTAAATTTAATTCTGTTTTTACCATTTAATGAAAATATCCAATTTCCATATCATAATCTTTTAAGGGTGTTCTTTATCCTCCAGTACCCTTAGAATTTCATTAAATAAATACATAAATAAGGCAAATAAATAAATATATAAAATGTCAAAAAATATCCAATTCCACCTAGCTATCAATGATTTTAATGCCCTCCTTTTCTATTTACTTCCCCGTTTATCTATACTGCACATCACCTCCTCCCATCTCGCTTGGGTAGTGAAATAGTGGCATCTATTTAAAAGAATATAGCCTTTTAGCTGAGGTATCCTCATGCCTTTTCTATGAGTTTCCTGTCAGGAGAGCAGGTACTAGAGTAGCTAAATGGATTGATCAGGCTTCTAACATCATTTATCCATCTATTGGTTCCAAGAGGGGACAAGTAGTAAGAAATCTATGCCCTTAACACATGCTAACAAACACAACTTTTGAGCACTTATCACCCAGTAGTATAAGTCATTCTTCATGATAAATTCCCTGGAATCAAAGGATCCATGCCATAGTATTGTAAGTGTGTCACTGAGGTATTACTGGAAGCCAACTTGTGACAATATTTAAACTTACTTATTTTGAAATAAAAATGTTCCATTGCACCTAAAATCATCTAGTATTTGGGAGTTCAAGTTCACCATGCTATGGCTGCTTGGTGGCATAGTCTGTTAAGCTTCTGACTCTTGGTTTCTGGTCAGGTTGTGATCTCAGGATTGCAAGATCAAGCCCCAGGTCAGGCTCTGCACTCAGCCCAGAGTCTGCTTGAGACTCTCTCTCCCTCTGCTCCCCCCCCCCACTCATGCTTTCTTTCTTAGAGTGGCATTCAAGAAATGTGAATATATTGTATATAACAAATCTCTGTAATTAGGCATAGAAATGTATTCTTTTAATGGGAAATTATTAGGATAATGCCATCACTGAAAAAATGATACTGGCCAGTGGGAGCTCTGCATTTAAAATAAATATTTTTTCATTTAAATTTACATCTAAAATAAATGTAAAATAAATTATACACAACTAATGAAATCATTGAACACTACATAAAAACTAATGATTTACTATATGTTGACTAATTGAATTTAAATATTTTTTAAAAAATTTAAAAAAATATGGTGCTTCAAGCAGTTTAAATTGGATTCTTTAATATTATCTCACAATAACACAAAAAGAATGAACTTGTATTAATCTTCTATAATAGATTGGTTATGCACCGTATTCATAGGAGGTTAGAAAATCAGGCCATTTTCTGGAATTTAAAGTGTTGCATTATTTAATTAATCATTTGTTTACCAAAAAACTAAAAAATGAATTCAAAATGTGAACCCTTCAGGTATTTAGTAACATTTGTATCTTGGTATTTTTCTTTTTGAAATACTATATTAATTTGGAATGAAGCATGGTTCTGTTAATGTATTTGAAGACTCTTCAAAGCAGGGGGCTGAAACAATTTCCACACCATTAGAAGTTGAGATATACCTCTAGGTATTTTGAGGTATATTAACTATAATTAGAAAGTTTTTAGGTTCATTATAAGTGCAATAAACATTACAAACATGGGATACAATGAGATTTCCTATCAATTTAATTGAGAGATGTGTATAAAGCAATTTGCAGTCATTATAGTAATGACAAGAAGATGCTTAAGTGTGAATCCAAAACAGTTACAACTTTTAAATTTTAAAGCATTTGGTAAATTATTGCTGAGTTTTTTTCTATTGCCAATAGCATTATTGTTGAGTTTTTTTTTTCTATTGCCAATAGCAAAGTGCTTTTCCATTGAGAATATTTAATACTATCAAACATTTTGAATATGGCAATATTTGTAAATGTGTGGTTTGGAGGAATTGTTTAAATTCCTTTTCCTAATTTCTTTTCTCTCCAGAATAGATTCTTTTAACAAGTAATTTGTAGTGATGACTATGTTGACTTCAATTCTGGAGTGTCATAGATATGTATACTCTCTGGTCTTACTGAAGCCAACACAGAACTTTCTGCTGTTTTTTCTTCAGTGATAATAAAATACAGATTTTAAAATAATAATATAAGAATAAAAAATAAATGAATGTGGATGGTGTCAGAGAAAGATATATCTAAAAAAGAATGATGAAAGAGATGTAGGGATATGAGAAAAAATAATAAATGTGGAAAGTAAAGAAGTAGAGACATAAGTAACAGAGGTACTTATTCCAATCATAAAGAAAAATCAATGCCTCTGATACAGACTTGTTTTTGTAACTAATGGCTTTCCATTTAAAAAAATCGGACATCAACATTTCAGAGGCTAAAGTTAAGGAATAGCTTAATTAAAATAATTTGAAAGAGAGAGGAAGATGGCAGCAGAGTAGGAAGATCCTGGCTCATTTTGTCCCATGAACACAACTAGATAACTGGCAAATCATCCGAAATACCCCAGAAATTTACTTTAAGCCTGAAGAACAAACTCCACAACAAAAGGGAGAAAAAGGCCACATCAGAGAAGGTAGAACTTGCAGAGACATGGTTTAGAGGAGAATCAGATCATTGGTGCTGCACAGAGGAGGGAGCCATTGTCAAAGAGAAGGGTGAGAGAGAAAGGAGCACATGGTGAATATATAAAGAAGATGTTTCATCAAAACCATTGGCTTAGAAAATGAGAGGGGCTGAACTTTGTGAGTTCTTGTAACCAGTGGGGATTAAAGCTTGTAGCATTAAGGGACAGTGGGCTTGGCTGAGATAGAGCCTAGAGGGCACTGCATTGCTCCTGGAAATGAGGGGGCAAACAACTGGAGGTGCAGACAGCATGACAACTGATCTGAAGAGCACCTGAGGCACACAGTGGGGAGATTATTTGTAGTGCATTCCTGAAAGGCAACAGAGCAGGCTGTCACCATTTCCCTCCCCCTCCCCAGCATAAACACAGAGTAACCTGCAAGTAGTGCCCCTTAAACACAGCATGCACAATTTGCATTCACCAAACCCCACCCCTCGCCTACTGGTGGTACTACCATTCTCAGTCAAGATAGCTTAAGTCCGAGCACAGCATGCCCCTCTCCCAATTGTGCAGCCTGAGAATAGACTTAGGGAAATCAGTGACTCCATCAAACATAATAATATTTGTATTATAGCAGTCCCAGTTGAAGAAGATAGAGAAAGGGGGCAGAATATTTGTTTGAGAAAATAATAGCTGAAAACTTACCTAATTTGGAGAAGGAATCAGATAACCATTTCTAGAAAGCAAGGAGAGCTCCCATCAAAATCAACAAAAACAACCACACCAAGACAAACCAACAAGAAACTATAACAATTCTAAATATTTATGCACCCAAAGTGGGAGCACTCACACGTATAAAACACTTTTTTAAAAGATTTTATTTATTTATTTGATGGAGAGAGATCACAAGTAGGCAGAGAGGTAGGCAGAGAGAGAGGGAGAAGCAGGCTCCCTTGCCGAGCAGAGAGCCCAATGTGGGTCTCGATCCCAGGACTCTGAGATCATGACCTGGGCCAAAGGCAGAGGATTAATCCACTGAGCCACCCAGGCACCCCAAACGTATAAAACATTTAATAACAAACATAAAAGAACTAACTGATAAAAATACAATAATAGTAGGGGACTTTAATAATCAACTTACTTCAATGGACAGGTCATCTGAACAGAAAATCAACAAAGAAACAATGGATTTGAGTGGCATACTGGACCAGATGGACTTCAAAGATATATTTAAATACTCCATCCTAAAACAGCAGATTACACATTCTCTTCAAGTGTACATAGAACATTCTCTAGTATAGATCACCAATTAGACCACAAAATAAGCCTCAACAAATACAAAAAAGGTTGAAGTCATGCCATTCATCTTTTCTGACCAGAATGATATGGAACAGAAAAAATCAACCAAAAGAAAAAAAATCTAGAAAGTCCACAAGTATATGAAGGTTAAAAAGCATCCTATTAAACAATCAATGTGCCAACCAGGAAATCAAAGAAGAGATAAAAATAAATACATTGAAACAAATGAAAATGATAATACAACAGTCCAAAACCTTTGAGATACTGCAGAAGTGGCCCTGAGAAGGGAATATACAGCACTATAGGCCTACCTCAAATAGCAAGAAATATCTTAAATAAACAAGCTAAATTTACATCCAAAGGACCTAGAAAAAGAACAATAAACAAAGCCTAAATCCAGCAATAGGAAGGAAATAATAAAGACTAGAGCAGAGAGGCACCTGGGTGGTTCAGTTGGATTAACATCTGACTCTCAATTTTGGCTCAGGTCATGATCTCAGGGATATGAAACTGAGCCCCATGTCAGGCTCCTCACTGGGCATTAAGCCTGCTTAAGATTCTTTCTCTGTCTCTCCTTCTGCTATCAACATATCCCTATCAACATATACACAAAAAGTTTAGCACATAAAGAAAGGATATAGAAAATTAAAAACAAAAACAAAAACAAAAACAAAACAGTAGAACAGATCAATGATACCAGGAGGTGGTTCTTCGAAAAAAAATTAATAAAACTGATAAACCCCTAACCAGACTTATCAAGAAAAGAAAAATATTCAAATAAAATCACAAATGAGAGGAGAAATAACAACTGACACTACAGAAATACAATTATAAGGGAATATTATGAAAAACTATATGTCAACAAATTGGACAACCTGGAAGAAATGTATAAATTCCTAGAAACATATAAACTATCAAAACTTAAATAGGAAGAAAGAAAAATTTGAACAGACCAATAACCAGCAAACAAATTAAATCACTAATCAAAAACCTCTGAATAAACAAAAGTCCAGGACCAGATGGCTTCATAAGAAAATTCTAACAAACATTTAAGAAGTTTTAATACCTATTTTCAATCTATTCCATAAAGCAGAAATGGAAGGAAATTTTCAAATTCATTCTATGAGGCCAGTGATACCAAAACCAGTATAAAAGTGACCACTAAAAGAGAGAACCACAGGCCAATATCCTTGATGAATACAGATGCAAAAATTCTCACTGAAATACTTGGAAATCGAATTCAACAATACATTAAAAAATTATTTGACATGATCAAGTGGGATTTATTCCTGGGTTGCAAGGGTGGTTCAATATTCTCCAAATCATTTGATGTGATACACCACATTAATAAAAGAAATAAGAACCATGTGATCATTTCAGTAGATGCAAGAAAAGTATTTGACAGGGTACACCCATTCATGATTTAAAAAAAAAAAAGGAACCTTAATATGGTAAGTTTAGATAGACCTCAACATAGTAAAGGCCATGTATGAAAAACCCACAGCTAATATCCTAAGTGGAAAAAACAAAAAACAGAGATTTTCGGGGCACCTGGGTGGCTCAGTGGGTTGGGGCCTCTGCCTTCGGCTCGGGTCATGATCCCGGAATCCTGGGATCGAGCCCCGCGTTGGGGTCTCTGCTCGGCAGGGAGCCTGCTTCCTCCTCTTTCTCTGCCTGCCTCTCCAGCTACTTGTGATCTCTGTCAAATGACTAAATGAAATCTTTAAAAAAAAAAAACAAAAAAAAAAAAACAGAGATTTTCCACTAAGGTTATGGATAAGACAGGGATGTTCACAGGCACCACTGTTATTTAACATAGTACTAGAAGTCCTAGCCGTAGCAGTCAGACAACAGAAAGAAAGTACATCCAAACTGGCAAAGAAGTAGTAAAATTTCACTATTTGCAGGTGAGATGATATAGAAATCCCTGAATGATTCCACCAAAAATACTGCTGGAGATGATAAATTGAATAAAGTCAGAGAATACAAAATTAATATACAGAAATGTGTTGTTTTTCTATACACAAATAGTGAAGCAACAGAAAGAGAAATCAAGAAATAAAGCCCATTTAAAATTGTACCCGAAACAATAAGATACCTAGGAAAAAACATAACCAAAGAAGTGAAACTCTGGAAACTATAAAACACTGATGAAGATGACATAAAGAAGAAGATATTCCAGGCTCATGGATTGGAAGAAAAAACGTTGTTAAATGTCTATACTACCCAAAACAATCTTCACATTTAAAGCAATTCCTAACAAAATACCAACATCATTTTCCACAGAGCTAGAAGAAACAACTCTAAAATTTGGAAAGAACCACAAAAGACCCTGAATAGAGAAAGCAAACTTGAAAAAGAAAAGCAAAGCTGGAAGCATCGCAATTCCAGACTTCAAGTTATATTTCAAAGCTGTAGCGATCAAGAAAGTATGGTACTGGCACAAAACCTGAGGAATTGATAAATGGAACAGAGTAGAAAACAACCAGAAATAAGCCCACAATTATATAGTCAATCAATTTTCAACAAAGCAGGAAAGGACATCCAATGGGGGAAAAAAACAAGTCTCTTCCACAAGTGGTGCTGGGAAAACTGGACAGCAACATGTAAAAGAATGAAACTGTACCACTTCCGTGCACCATACACAAAATAAATTCAAAATGGAGTAAAGATCTAAATGGGAGACCTGAGGGGCACCTGGGTGGCTCAGCGGGTTAAGCCTCTGCCTTCGGCTCAGGTCATGATCCCAGAGTCCTGGGATCGAGCCCCGCATCGGGCTCTCTGCTCAGCAGGAAGCCAGCTTCCCCATCTCTCTGCCTGCCTCTCTGCCTACTTGTGATCTTTGTCAAATAAATAAATAAATAAAATCTTTTTAAAAAATGGGAGACCTGAAACTATAAAAATCCTAGAACAGAACATAGGCAATAATTCCTCTGACGTCAGCCATAAGAACTTCTTTCTAGATATGTCTCCTGAAGCTAGTGAAACAAAAGCAAAAATTAAGTATTGGGACTTAAGCAAAATAGAAAGCTTCTGCACAGTGAAGGGAACCATCAATAAACATAATACAGCTGACAGAATGTAAGATATTTATAAATGACATGTCTGATAAAAGGTTAGTGTCCAAAATATATAAAGAATTTATAAAACTCAAAACCCATAAAATGAATAATCCAATTAAAAATGAGCAGAAGTCATGAATAGCCATTTTGCCAAAGAAGCCATACAGATGGTCAACAGGTACATGAGGAGATGTTCAACATCACTTATTGTCAGAAATACAAATCAAAACTACAATGAATCTTGGAACACTGAAAAAATAAAATAAAGTTTAAATTAAAAAAATAGAAAATAAATAAAAATCATCTTGAAGGCTAAAAAAAAACCTACAATGAGCTGTCACCTCACACTTGTCAGAATGGCTGAAATTAACAACACAAGAAACAACAGGCATTGGTGAGAATGGGGAGAAAGGGGAACCCTCTTACACTGTTGGTGGGAATGCAAGCTGGTGACGTTACCCTGGAAAACAGTATGAAGGTTCCTCAAAAAGTTAAAAATAGAACTATATTACAACCCAGCAATTGCAGTACTAGGTATTTATCAGAAGAATACCAAAATACGGATTCAAGGGTATGCATACATATATCCTGATGATTTTAGCAGCATTATCTACAATAACCAAACTATGGAAATAGCGCAAATATCCTATGTCCAACAACTGATGAATGTATAAAGAAGTGGGATACACACACACATATAATGGAATCTTACTCAGCCATAAAAAGAACGAAATCGTGTCATTTGCAATAGCATGGATGAAGCTGGAGAGTATTATGCTAAGTGAAGTAAGTCAGTGAGACATATTTCAGAGACAAATAGCATGATTTCACTCGTGTATGGAATTTAAGAAACAAAACAAATGAGTGAAGGGACAAAAAGAGAGTCAAACCAAGAAATAGACTCTTAACTGCAGAGAACTGTGGAGAACTGTGGATGTTTGCCAGAGTGGAGGTGGGTGGGTATATGAGTAAAATAGGTCATAGAGATTAAGGAGTGCACTTGTGATGAGCACAGGGTATTATAACAACTTAACTTCAGTCACATATAAAATCTGTACACTCTTTTCCTCACCACATATTTTATGGTATGTCACATTTTACATCTTCTTATATTGTGGCTTCATTAAAATTTATTGTAGGCTATAGTTATTTTTAAGGTCATTTTCTAACTTTTATACTAGAAACAAAAGTGATTTACATAGAATCATTAAAGTTTTGTGGTATTCTGGCTATGAATTAATCTCTTTGCCTGGGTGTAACAAGGGAGCCTTATATTGGCATTGCCTTGGGTATGATGAGCTTTGCCCACCTTACTCTTGGCTTGAGTGTTGCTGATTACATAGCTTCTAGGTATTCTTGTCAGTCCTTCTGGTTTAATGGGGACCAGGAATCACAGTGGTTGAAGCTGTTTCAGCTCATTTGGGGGAGCAGGATGGGGAGGAACCATTCCAGGCAACTCCACAATTTTTTCAACTAGTTTTTTGTGCAGGAGGTGTCAGAAGATGTCCTCGGCCTTGGCTGTGAATTAATCTCTTTGGTTGGTTATAGCAATGGAACTATCCATGCTCAGTACTGACTGTTTGGGGGTGATCTGCCCTACCCACTTACTTCTTAGCTTGAGAATTTTTATGTTACACAGTTTCTGGGTGCTCTCACCAGCCTCTTTGACCAGATGGGGCTGGGAGACACTCTAACCATCAGGTGGGACTATGACTCAGCTCCTTGCCTGGACATAGGCAAACCAAGTTCTAGGGCCAGTAAAATTCCTTGTTTTAATACATGAATCAGGCATATCTCCATCCCAATGAGTTTCTTGGTCAGAGTGTGTCACTAACTTGATTCTGCATATACACAAAGCCACTTGGCTGGGATTACTTTTTAGACACTGTAGGTAATTACTTGGTCTGCCAAGATCCATGTGCTGGATACTTCAACCCCTCTCCCCTCTCCTTCACAGATTCACAATGGTTGAATCTTGGAAATTCCCCTGAAATTTCCATGGGTCAAGACTAGACTCGGGGTTCCCATGAAGTGTCTCACAATGCCAGGGACACTGGTTGTCCCTCCTGGGGATCCCCCTGGAGGAACTGGAGTCTCAGGGGAAACATCTCCGTATAGTTCTGTGCTAGCCTGTGGGAGGGGTACTATGGTCGCTGTGTAGCCATTTCTCTTATCCTTCTAATGTAATCTGTCTTGATCTCTTGGTGAAAGGGGTTGCTTTAGCCTCACCCCTGTTTTCTAGAATTCTCTCAGTGGTGTCTTGTTCATGAGTAACTGTCAGTTCTTTTGGGGAGGGGGAACAAAGTCAGGATGACCTATGTCACCATTTTGGGGATATCACTCCTCAATTGATAGAATATTCTGAATTTGACTGTATATTTACCTTCAACCAGTGAATTTTGTGCTTTTATATGTTTTCATCTTATCACTTAGTATATCAACTTGGAGATCTCTCTTGCAATTATTTTAAGAAATTGTATGGTGATGATTTCCATTAGCTTTTGTTTGTCTGGGAATGTCTTTATCTTTCGTTCATTTGTGAAGGTCAGTTTTGCCTGGTGTAGTATTCTGAATTGTCATTTTTATTTTTCATTCAGCTCTTCAGATACATCATCCCATTATTTTTGGGACTGGAAGGTTTTTGTAGAGAAACACACTGATGAACCTATAATGGTTCTCTGCTATATGAAGTGATCATGTGATAATCTTGGTTAGGAATAATCTTGGTTAGGCTGATCTTGCTTTGTATTTTGAGCTTCCTGTACTGCAATGCCTTAATCTCTTCCAAATTTTGGGAAGGTTTCAGTTATTATTTTTTTTATTTATTTATAGCACCTTTATTTATTTACTTATTTTTGTAAATAATAAATTCTTATTTAAATTAAATTTAGTTGACATATACTGTATTGTTAGTTTCAGGGGTAGAGTTTGGTGACTCACCAAATGCATTTAACACACAATGCTCATTACATCAAGTGCCCTCCTACATGCCCATTAGCCAATTACCACTTCCCGCACATACCTCCCAACCAGCACCCCTCTATTTCCTAGGGTTCAGCATCTCTTATAGTTTGCCTCCCTCTCTATTTTCATCCTATTTTGTTTTTCCTTCCCTTTCCCTATGTTCATCTGTTTTGTTTCTTAAATTCCATATATGAATGAAATCATATAGTATTTTTATTTCTCTGATTGACTTATTTCACTTAGCATAATACCCTCCAGTGCCATCCACATCATTGCAAATGGCAAGATTTCATTCCTTTTAATGACTGAGTAATATTCCATTGCATATATATGTTACATCTTCTTTATCCATTCATCTGGTGAGGGACATCTGGGCTTTTTCCATATTTTGGCTATTGAGGACATTGCTGATATAAACATTGGGGTGCTTTTACAATTGTAAATATTTATGCCTCTAACTTAGGAGCAGTCAAATATATAAACCAAATAATACCAAATTAAGTTCATGCCCCTCACTCTTCAGTGAGCCCTCACAGAAAAGCAGTCAATCACTCTTTTCTCCCTGGTTGCCATCAGAAATCCATGTTCACCTGGCTTGCAATTGAGCATTTTTATCTCAGGCATATGACCATGTTTCGAAATTCCAAATTTTACAGAGTCCAGCATGGAACCACACTCTTCTTCCTGTAGGAGGGAGTGGGTTTTGCCACAATTCTACCTTTTGCTGGATCCTTGTCAGGAAAGCAGTATATGGAAATACAGAACAGAAAGCTGGCACCTAGACTTGCTGTTTTCAGTTGTCTTCCCAACTCTTGTGCCTGGGAACTTTACCACACTCAGGCACCCTCATTCTTCATGTGACCCCAGGGATCCTGAGACCATGCTGTCATACCTGGAATCCCTCCCCACTTCATCACCCGAGCACCATTAAGCCAAGGGAGTACTCAAGTGTAGCAGACTTCTAAAAGTTCTTATTTTGTGCTCCACTGCTTCTAATATTTTGTGGTAGCCTCCTTAAGCAGGCTCCATCCTCTCCATCATGTCCACAGATATATCACACCTGATTGAAGTCTCTGCACTTCCTACCTTCCAGAAAGTAGTCACCTTTCTACTTGTAGAGTTGTAGCATTTGTATTCTCAGATCTTTGATTGATTTCTCAGGTATTCAGAATAATTTGATAACTCTCTCTAGCTGTTTTTGAGGGACCAGACAAACTTAGTCACCTACTCCTCTGTCATCTTAACTTGTTTTTAAAGATTTTGTTTATTTATTTGACAGAGAGAGAGATCACAAGGAGGCAGAGAGGCAGGCAGAGGGTAAGGGGGAACCAGGCTCCCCACTGAGCAGAAAGCCCATGCAGAACTCGATCCCAGGACCCTGAGATCATGACCTGAGCTGAAGGAAGAGGCCTAACCCACTGAGCCACCCATGTGCCCCAACATCTGTGATTTTTTAAATAAGCTTTCTTCCCTCCCCTTCTCCTGAGATTCCTGTAATGTTAATCTTCATTATCTTTTATAGTGTCTCATAATTCACCTAGGTTTTCTTTATTCTTTTCTATTTTTTTGTTTCTCTAATTAGCTAATTTCAAATGGTCTGTCTTGAACTTCACTGATTCTTCTGCATGATCAAGGCTGTTATTGAAGCTTTCTTTTGAAATCTTCAGTTCTGTCATTGTATTCTTCAGCTCTAGGATTTCTATTTGGTTTTCTTATGTTTCTATTAATTAATGAAATTTCTCAGTTTATTGTTTCCCTGATTTCTTTTTTTTTTTTTTTAAAGATTTTATTTATTTATTTGACAGAGAGAAATTACAAGTAAGCAGAGAGGCAGGCAGAGAGAGGAGGAAGCAGGCTCCCTGCTGAGCAGAGAGCCCGATGCGGGACTCGATCCCAGGACCCTGAGATCATGACCTGAGCCGAAGGCAGCGGCTTAACCCACTGAGCCACCCAGGCGCCCTGTTTCCCTGATTTCACTTAGTTGTCTGTGTTCTCTTGCATTTCACTGAATTAAAAATGGTGAATACCTTGAATACTTTGTCAGAGAAATCATAGATCTCTATATTTTCAGTGTCAGTTACTGAAGTTTTATTTTCCTCTAGTAGTGTCATATTTGCCCGTTTCTTAGTGATCTATGTAGCTTTACATTGGTGTCTTTGCATTTCAAGGATCATACACATTTTTCAGTCTCTAAGACTCATCCATAGGTAAAGACCTCTTATTAGTTCCCTTTTCTGGTAGGATTATCTCCAGATTCACAGTTGTGCTGTGTTGGAGACAATTATGAAATTGTCTCTGGATCTACAGTGCATTCCTCTATTGTTTAAGCTTGTCACCAGGGGCTCAGAAAAGCATGGCTCTTGTCCCTGGGTAGTTGAGACTGCCTTAAGTACATTGTTCTGCTTCAGGTACTCCCAAAATATACATGTGTGTAGCCTAATAAGTCCCTGAGCTAGCAGGATTGCTCACAGACTTAAGCCAAGAGGAGTTGTTACTGAGTTCAGGGACCTTTTCAGGATCTCCAGAAGCACAGACAAAAGTGTTTATCACTGGGTCCCTAAGACATTACTGCTTATAAACTGACTAGTAGAAGTTAGAGCTGAGTACAGTACCTTTTCAGGATCCTTTCTATCTCTTGCTGGCCCCCCTAGGGGCCCAGCAAGTAGAGACTCTGCTGGTAGAGTATGGCTGGGGCCTTTTTAGAATCTTGCTTGCATACAGGATTGTCTCCTACTGGATTCACATGATTTTTGGTAGATTGTGTCTTGCAACTGGGCTAGAGCCAAGTATCAGGACCTTGTATCCAAGGGTATTGACAGGAGTGTGTAGTGTGTCCTGCCTGGTCCCATTGCTGGCATGTCTGATAGTAGACTGAGATATTGAGGGAGCTGGAGCCAAGTGTAGGGCCATTTTAAGATCTCTGAGGTTACAGATAGGAATATTTTCCACTAGATAACTGTGCTACTAATGCTATTTGCAGACTGAAGCTAGAGGGGGCTAGAACCATTAAAAGGACCTTTCAGAATCAACATTTGGGTTGAGTTTGGTGATCAAAGACCTCTAAGAACTCCAAGACTGCTGCCAAGAGGGACTGGAGCTGGCTACTTCAGGTTCCACACTCAGGACCAGCATCCCTATACCTATTACTTAAAGCACAAATGGGCATGACTCCTCCTCGTCTTTTAGTATATGGTACTGTTGCCCAGACCAAAGGCAAATAGGCTTGAGCCAAGTCCTCAGGGTTATGAAGCTATTTCTGGGTCTATAGCCAGAATTATGTTTGATGAATCTACCACCTGGGTATGGGCCTATCTTCTGCCTTCTCAATATGACTCTTGTAGGTCTCATAATTTTCTATCTGGATCACAGACCTATAAGGACACTTTTGCCTATAGATATATATGAAATAACTATTGATGAAGGGGGATATAAATGGAGGACATCTAATTCAGCCATCTTGATATCATTCCATCTAGGCAGTATTTTAATAACCCAGGCAGGCCTCACCACCCTACCAGCTACCAGCACATTCTCAGACTCCTCGATTCTCTCCTAATCCATGTCTTCTCAACATGTCACTTTATTTTTATTCTAATTTACATTAATCAATTCTTGTCATTATACCAATTTCTTCTACAGAACATATTTGGTTTTATGTTATTTGCTCCTTAGAACCATTCTCACTCATATTTGATGGCTGTCTGGGTTCTTTGCTTAGCTCTACAGACATTTCCATTTCCTTATTAGGCACCATTTGCTGATCTTGGATGGCTTTAGTACGATCCATATTAAGAAGTCGAATGTTCTGAATTGTGATTATTGATGGAAATTTTCTTAATACTTGATCTGGTTCTCATCCCAACATTTAGTGTAAAACAATACATTGTACTTGGGCTCCCATCTACTGAATCAGCTGGATACATTGTGCCCTGCTGTGCACAGAGCCTTCTTGGAAATAAGTTACGTTTAAAACTCATGGGGCACCTGGGTGGCTCAGTGGGTTGAGCCTCTGCCTTCGGCCCGGGTTGTAGTCTCGGGGTCCTGGGATCGAGCCCCACATCAGACTCTCTGCTTGGCTGGGAGCCTGCTTCCCCCTCTATCTCTGCCTGCCTCTCTGCCTATTTGTGATCTCTGTCAAATAAGTAAAATCTTTAAAAAACAAAAGCAATCAAAAAAAAAAAAAAACCCAAAAAACAACCTCACTGTATCTTATAGGCATACATGGGAGATGTTGTGAGTTTGGTTCTAGACCACTACAATAAAGCAAATATCACAATAAAGTGAGTCAAATGAATGTATGGTTTCCCATTACATATGAAAGGTATTTTACACTCTACTATAATCTATAAGCATGCAATAGCATTATGTCTTAAAAAACAATGTATATATCTTAATTTAAAAACACTTTAGTGCTGGGGCGCCTGGGTGGCTCAGTGCGTTAAGCCGCTGCCTTCGGCTCAGGTCATGATCTCAGGGTCCTGGGATCGAGTCCCATATCGGGCTCTCTGCTCAGCAGGAAGCCTGCTTCCTCCTCTCTCTCTGCCTGCCTCTCTGCCTACTTGTGATCTCTGTCTGTCAAATAAATAAATAAAATCTTTAAAAAAAAAACACTTTAGTGCTAAAAAATGGTATTCCTGGTCTGTGCTTCCAGGAAGTCATAATATTGATGACTGCTGATTGATCAGTTTCTTAAGGTTGGAGTGGCTGTGGCTATTTCTTAAAATAAGACAAAAATGAAGTTTGCTGCATCAATTGACTCTTTTTTCATGAACACTTTTTCTGTGGTATGTGATACCCTTGGTAGCTTTTTCCCCACAGTAGAACTTCGTTCAATATTGAAGTCAATCGTCTCAAAATTTCCCACTGTTATATCAACTAAGTTTATGTAATATTTTAAATATTTTGTTGTCATTTTAACAGTATTCACAGCATCATACCCAGGAGAGGATTGTAATTTTCTCTTTGGCTATACCACATTTAAAAATTTTATTGTAATCCCAGTATAATTAACATTAGGTGTTATATTAGTTTTAGGTGTATAATATAGTGATTTGACAATTCCATACATCACTCAGTGCTCACCATGGCAAGTGCACTCCTTAGCCCTCATCACCTATTTCACCCATCCCCCAAATGACTGCCACCTATCCTCCAACCCACCCACACAACCCACATCAGTTTGTTTCTTTATGGTTAAGAGTCTGTTTCTTGCTTTCTCTCTTTCTTTCCTTCCCCTTTGCTCTTTTATTTTGTTTAGTAAATTCCACATATGAGTGAAATCCTATGGTATGTCTTTCTCTAACTGACATGTTTCACTGAGCATTATACTCTCTAGCTCTATTATTGTTCCTACAAATGGCAAGATTTCATTCTTTTTATGGCGGAATAATATTCCAGTGTGTGTATGTGTGTGTGTATATAGTGTATGCAAATATGGTGTATATCTATAGTATAAGCACACACACACACATACATAACAACTTCATCCACTCGTCAATTGACGGACACTTGGGATACTTCCATAATTTGGCTATTGTAAATAATGTTTCCCTAAATAAATATATGGGTGCATGTATTCCATTGAATTAGTGCTTTTGTGTATTTTTGATAAATACCCAGTAGTGTGATTACTAGATCATAGGATTCTTCTATTTTTAAATTTTTGAGTTCACTGCCATGCTCTTTTCCATAGTGATTGTACCAGTTTGTGTTCCCACAAAAGTGCAAGAGGACTCCATTTTCTCCACATCCTTGCCAACACCTGATGTTTCTTTTTTATTTTGATTTTAGCCATTCTGACAGGTGTGAGCTGATACCTCATTGTGGTTTTGATTTGCATTTTCTTGATGATGAATAATGTTGAGCATCTTTTCATGTATCTGTTGGCCATCTGTATGTCTTCTTTGGAAAAATGTTTGTTCATGTCTTCTGCCCATTTTTTAAATTGGATTATCTGTTTTCTGGAGTGTTGAATCATATCAGTTCTTTATATATTTTGGATACTAACACTTTAGCACATATGTCATTTGTAAATATTTTCTCCCATTCCTTGGGCTGCCTTTTAGTTTTGTTGATTGCTTTCTTCACTGTACAGAAATTTTCTATTTTGATTTTATTTTTTGAGTTTATTTTTGCTTTTATTTCCCCTGCCTCAGGAGACATGCATAGAAAACTGTTACTATGGTCCATGTCAGAGACATTGCTGCCTGGGCCTCTATGAGTCTTATGGTTTCAGATCTTACATTTAGGTCTTTAATCCATTCGAGTTTATTTTTGCAGATGGCATAATAAAGAGATCCAGTTTCAATAATTTTGCAGTTAGCTGACCAGTTTTTCCAGATGCTTTGCTTAAAGAGAATGCCTTTTTCCCTTTGCATATTCTTTCTTCCATTGTTGAAGGTTAATTGACCAGTTGCCAGTTTATATCTGGGTTTTCTATTCTGTTCCATTGATTTCTGTGTCTGTTTTTGTGTCACTACCATACCTTTTGATTACCACACCTTTGTGATATAACTTGAAATCTGGAATTGTCATACCTCCAACTTTGCTTTTCTTTTTCAAAATTTCTTTGGCTATTCACAGTCTTTTGTGGTTCCATACAAATTTTAGGATTATTTGTTCTAGTTCTGGGAAAAATGCTGTTGGTGTTTTCACAGGGATTGCTTTAAATGTGTAGATTGCTTTGGGTAGTATAGATATTTTGAAAATATTATTTGAAAATGCTATTTCTTCCAATTTTGAAAATATTATATCTTGAAATAATTATTTGAAAATATTATTTCTTCCAATCCATGAGCATGGAATGTCTTCCCATTTCTTTTTGTCATCTTCAATGTATTCCATTAATGTTATATAGTTTTCAGAGTACAAGTCATTCATCTGTTTGGTTAGGTTTATTCCTAGGTGTCTTATTATTTTTGGTGCAAGTATAAATTGAATTCTTTTCTTTATTTCTTTTTCTGCTCCTTCACTGTCATGGTGTAAAAATGCAACAGATTTATGCACATTAATTTTGCATCTTAAGAATTTACTAAATTCATTTATCAGTTCTAGTAGTTTTTTGGTGGAATCGTTCACATTTTCTGTATATAGCATAATGCAATCTGCAAATAGTGAAGGTTTTACTTCTTCATTGCTGATTTGGGTGCCATTTATTTCTTTTTGTTTTATGATTTCTGTGGCTAGGACTTCCCTGTATTATGTTGAATAAAAATGGTGAGAGCAGACATCCGTTTCTGGCTTCTGACCTTTATGGGAAAGCTCTCAATTTTTCCTTATTGAATATGATGTTTTCTGTGAATTTTTCTATATGCCTTCATTATTTTGAGGAATGTTTCCTCTAAACCTACTTTGTTCAGGGCTTTTGTCATGAATGGATGTTGTAGTATGTCAGTGATTTCTCTGCCTCTTTTGAAGTGATTATATGGTTTTTGTCTGTTCTGTCACTGGTGTAATGTATCACATTGATTGTATTGTGAATATTGAACTACTCTTGCATCCCAGGATTAAAACCCACTTGATTATGGTCACTGATTTTTTTTTTTATTTATTGTTGGATTTTGTTAGCATGCTGGTAAATTTTGTTGAGGATTCTTGTGTCTATGTTCATTAGAGATACTGGACTGTGGTTCTGTTTTTTTGTGGTGTCTTTGTCTGGTTTGGGTATCAGAATGATACTGGCTTCCTAAGATGAATTAGGAAGTTTTCCTTCTTCTACTTTTTGAGACAGTTTGAAAAGAATAGGTATTAATTCTTTTTGAAATGTTTAGTAAAATTTGTCTGTGAAGTCATCTGCTTCTGGAGTTTTGTTTGTTAGGAGTTCATTTTTTACTGTCATTACTGATTCAGTTTCCTTGCTGATAATTGGTTTGTTCATATTTTCTATTTCTTCCTGCTTCAGTTTCGGTAGCTTACATTTTTCTAAGAATTAATCCGTTTCTTCTGGGTTGTCTAATTTTTTGGCATATAGTTTTTCATAATATTCTTTTTCAATTATTTGTATATCTGTGGTGTTGTTTGTTATTTCTACTCTTTCACTGGTGGATTTATTTGAGTCCTTTCTCTTTTTTTTTTTTTTTTTTTTGATGAGCTTGACTAGAGGTTTATAAATTTCATTGATCTTTTCAAAGAACCAGGTCTTGGTTAGATTGATGTGTTCTATTTTTCTTTTATTTTCAATATCATTTTTTCCCTGCTCTAATCTTTATTATTTCCTTCTTCTGGTTTAGGTTCTATTTGTTGTTCTTTTCTTTTCTAGCTACTGTAGTTTTAAGTTTAGGTAGTTTTTTGGGATTTTTCTTGCTTCTTGAGTTAGGCCTGTATTGCTATAAATGTGGTTCTTTAGAACAGCTTTTGTTGCATCCCAAAGGGTTTTTGGACAGATGTGTTATCATTTTCATTTCTCTCCATGTAATTTTTTATTTCATCTTGGATTTCTTGGTTGAGCCCTTCATTGTTTAGTAATACATTATTTAACCTGCTTGTATTTGTGGTCTTCCCAGATTTTTTCCTCATGGTTGATTTCTTGTTTCATAGCATTGTGGTCAGAAATGATTCATGGTAAAACTTTGATCTTCTTTTTGTTGAGGCTTATTTTGTGGCCTAATATGTGATCTATTCTGGAGAATATTTCATGTGTACTTGAAAAAATGCATATTCTGCTGTTTTAGGATGGACTGTTCTGAATATATCTGTTAAATCCATCTTATTTGGTGTGTCAACCAAAGCCACTGTTTCCTTGTTGATTTTCTGTTTCAATGATCTTTTCATCAATGTAAGTGGGGTGTTAAAGTACCCTAGTATTGTTGTATTATCAATCAGTTTCTTTATGTTTGTTATTAACAGTTTTATATATTTGGGTGCTCCCATGTTGGCTGCATAAATATTTAGAATTGTTATATCTTCCTGTTGGATTGCCCCCTGTGTTATTATATAGTACACTTCATTGTCTCTTTTTAAAGACTTTGTTTTTTTAAAATTTTATTAATTTATTTGACAGAGAGAGATATAATGAGAGAGAGAGAACATTAGGAGTGGGAGTGGGGGAGAGAGTTGCAGGCTTAGCAGGTAGACCAACATGGGCCTCCATCTCAGGACCCTGGGATCATGACCTGAGCTGAAGGCAGATGCTTAATGACTGAGCCACCCAGGTGCCCCTAGTCCCCCCAACTCCCTCCACTCTGTAACTCTCAGTCTGTTTCCTGGAGTCCAGAGTCTCTCATGGTTTGTCTCCCTCTCTGATTTATTTTTATTTTAAAAATTGTTTTATTTAATTTTTTAATTTTTAATTTTTCAAACCAATTTGTTGCCCTATCATTTTTTATTATACCATTTAGTCCAGTTTCATTCAAAGTAATTAATTATAGATATGTATTTATTGCCATTTTGTTACTTAGTTTTTGGCTATTTTGTAGTTTTTTTGTTGTTGTTGTTCAGACTTTTTTTTTTAAAATTTTTATTCTTTATAAATATATATTTTTATCCCCAGGGGTACAGGTCTGTAAATCACCAGGTTTACACACTTCAC
>NC_081575.1:56627549-56635344 GCF_022355385.1 Mustela nigripes | reverse complement strand
TTGTGCGCCGTTGCTCTGCCGCTTGCCGGGAGCCGGCCCCTCCCCCCCGGGGTCTATCTTCCCGTCGCTTTGGATTCACTTCTCCGCCGGTCCTACCTTTCAGAAAGTGGTTGTTTTTCTGTTTCCAGAATTGCTGTTCTTCTCTTCGATCTGCCGATGGATTTTCTTGTGTTTGCAATCTTTAGATAAGCTATCTAGCTGATATCCGGCTAGCTGAAGTAGTCTCAGCCTGTTAGTTCTCTGCCATCTTGACTCCTCCCATGGCTATTTTGTAGTTTTTTAATGATCCTTTCTTCTTTTCTCTTTCATGGTTTGCCAGTTTTCTTTAGTGATATACTTGAATTCCTAACTCTATTTTTGCATAGTAATTAGTTTTTTTCCCTTGTATTTACCATTCAGTTTACATAACATCTTTTGCATATAGCAGTCTATATTAAGCTAATGATTGCTTAATTTTTAACTCATTCTTTACTTCTCTTCCCTCTGCATTCCTAATATTTGATAATCATATTTTACATTTATTTTGTTTACATATTTTACATTTATTTATTTTGTGCCTCTCTTGACTGGTTTTTGCAGGTATACTTGACTTGTTTGCTTTTGTGCTTTCTATTTTTCTTATGGTTTTTGTTTTCTACTCCAGAGTCATTCCTCATAGGGCTGGTTTAGTGGTCAAAAATTCTCTTGACTTTCGTTCATCTTGGAAACACATTTTAGGAGTGGATTGTGTCTTAAGAAACCATTTTATTTGCTCATCTATAAGAAACTCGAATCTCCATCTGTCAGTGTGTTATCATGAGTTCACAGCCATTCAGTGATGTCCTCAGGCTCCGCTTCTAATTTTTCTTAGTTGTCTTGCTATTTCTCTCTCTCTCTCTTTTTTTTTTTTTTCATTGTGTTACGTTAGTCACCATACAATACATCATTAGTTTTGCTGTTTCTACCACATCTGCAGATACTTCCTCCACTGAAGTCTTTGAACTCCTCAAAGTCATTCAGGAACGATGGAACTTCTTCCTAACATTTCTTCCTAACTCCTGTTAATGTCACTATTTTGACTTTCTCTTATGAATCCTTTATATTTTTAATGACATCTCAATTGGTGAATCCCTTCAGAAAGTTTTCAATTTACTTTTGAAATTAACTTTGCCTGGGCTACCAGGTGCATTGTCAGTGAGCAGCAAGATTTTGAAAGGAATCTTTTTTTTTTTTTTTTTTCCTGAGCAGTAGTGGTGTTCTAGATATTCAGCCTACCATGTTATAAACAAATGTTCTGTCATCCAGGCTTTGTTGTGCTATTTATAGAGCATGAGCAGAATAAATTTACTATAATTCTTATGGGTTTTGAGATTTTTGGAACGGTAAATAAGCATTGCCTTCAACTTAAAGTCACTATCTGTATTAGTCCCTAACAAGAAAATCAGCATGTCCTTTGAAGCTTTGAAACAGGCTTTGACTTCTCTCTAGCTATGAAAGTCCTAGATGTCATCTTCTTCCAACAGCAGGCGGTTTCGGCTACCTTGAAAATCTATTGTTTATTGTTGCTACCATCATTAATTATCTTAGCTAGATCTTCTGGATAACTTCCTGCAGCTTCTACATCAGCACTTGCTACTTCACTTTTACTTTTATGTTATGGAGAATGCTTCTTTCCTTAAATCTCATGAACCAACCTCTGTTAGCTTCACACTTTTTTTTTCCCTGAAGCTTTCTCACCTCTCTCAGCCTTCATAGAGTTGAAGAATTTGGGCCTTGCTCTGGATTAGGTTTTGGCTTAATGAAATTTGTGATCAGTTTGATCTTTTATCCAGACTACTAAAACTTTCTCCATATCTGCAATAAGGCTGTTATTATCATTTTTATGTTTTTATGTTTTATCATCATTCTTTATGTTATGTAGCACTTTTAATTTCCTTCAAGAACTCTTCCTTTGCATTCAGAACTTGGCTGTTTGATGCAAAAGGCCTGTCTATCAAACTATTCCAGCTTTTGGCATGCCTTCCTTGGGAGCTCTCTGCCGCTCACGGAGCTCCCAGGGGAGAGTGTCCCAAGAGCACACTCTGACAAGCAGAGGGCCAGTGTTGCTTATATGCCAGTTCAGTCACTGCTCAAGGGCGCTTGCGGTTAATCTGCGGTCTGCTGTACGTGCGAGGCTGCTCGTCTGCTGCTGTTGATGTTGCTTGTAGCATGTACCCCATGTCCCGGTGGTCTATCTGCGGTCAGCTATAACATCCTGCATAACACCTTCTAGTTCATAACAGTTCTTGGAAGCCCTTTTGTCTGCTGAGAAGGTCTGCAAAAGTGGGGCTCATGCTCACAGGCCTCCCTCAGTCCACCCTTTCCTTTTCAATTGTGGCAAGATGGTGGGGTTAACTCTTATAGCATATCTTGTCTTGGGGTAGTCTGCTCCTGATGTTCTATACCTTACTTATCCCGAACAATTAGCCGCCAAGTGGAGCCGCGTAAGCTGGGCTTCCAATCCTTCAGCCATCAGGTGGAGCTGCGCAAATAGGGCTTCCAGTCCTTCTCTGGCTCGCCGCCTTGCTCGAGCGAGGAATCGTCGCCGACCTCTACGTCTGCCTCCCCAGGGATGTTTGCCATTGGTATCTGATCCGCCACAGACATGGCAGGAAGGATTTGGTCCTGTTCGGATATAAGAGAATAACCTACAAACTTATAGAGCATATTTTGAACGCATTGAAAGAGGCATGGCCCGAAGAGAAGCAAGAGCAATATTTAAGTGCTAGAACACCCCATGATCTCCACAGAT
This sequence comes from Mustela nigripes, assembly GCF_022355385.1. Lineage (NCBI taxonomy): Eukaryota > Metazoa > Chordata > Mammalia > Carnivora > Mustelidae > Mustela > Mustela nigripes. The sequence goes on along the minus strand of NC_081575.1, from coordinate 56,632,574 downwards.
CCCTGAACTTATTCCATATGGTAGTTAGCCAATTTGACTCCCCAAAATTTTTGAGTTGTACCTCTAATGATTGGAACGAGGCGCCATTCTCAGCCAGTTGTTGCAGTATTAACTCCTTATATGTCCTGCTTTGGTTTAACCAGTTGCTCATGGTCCTATTCCTCATGGTAATATTATATGTGGAATTCCAAGCAAGGTGGGTCAGACATACTGGGGTAAAACTCCCACATCTGGCCAGATTCATTAATTGGGCTGTTCCCAGGATTCAATCGATTCTGTCTACTCTTGCCTCCAGTTCCATCAGGCCTGCCTCCAGGGCCTCTTGTCTGTGTAACAACAATCCCTGGGTTTCAAGGATGCCTCTTAGGAGTTTCTGTTGCTCCTTTAAGACTCCTACCAGCCCGGAAGATTGGAGTACTCCAGTTATCCCTGATGCGGCTCCGATTCCACTCATCAGCAAGGAGAACAGAAGCAATGGTACCTGTACAGCTCTTTTCTTCCTGCCAATTGATCTTTTGGTCCCCCACATTGGGAATTCAATTTCCCTGAACACTCCTATTGAAGGTTGTTTGACTATGGAGTAGTCTCTTAACTGATGCATAAGGTTAGAATATGGGTCTATAAGATTTATAATGGTATTATTTTGACATGAGCATTCATCTCCCTCATTAGAATTATAACAGCTGCTGTTGTAGAACCCCTTCCAAGCATTATAGCATGTTCAGTTCCTTGTCATGCTTTTAAGGGAAGTTATGCTCCAATTAGCTATTAACCCTCCGGCTCCTCCATCCCAGAAGGGAATGTTCTTCGCTATTGTACAGTTATTCCAATCTACGGAGGTGTCATTTGTATTACCGCAGGGAGAACTTTCGTTTTTGCCATCTATGCAAGGACATTGTATGATAACACTAAAGTTCTTTGAGTGGCAAGGAAATAGGAACCATCTGGCAGGGTTTTCTTGAAAACGGCTGGTATTGACCTTCCATATATTTAATACTGCTCCATCTGGCCTCCAAGGGTCCCCAGAGTACCTGCATTTCAATTGCCCATAACTTTTTCCTTATAGCTCAAATATGAGAGGGGAAAGCCCCAAAATTTGCCTTGTGTTGATACTCTTTGTTTCCAGATGGTTCTGGAGCAGTTGACAGATATATTTCTTGGTACCCAATGATAGGTATAGTTACATTTGTCAACATTAGACATGCTCCCATAAAGTGTTCCATTAGGTCCGAGGATTGGTTCTGAGATCATGGTTTGATTGATAAAAGTACTAGAAAGGTTATTAATGTAATACTGCAAAGTTCGTTCTCTTAGAAAGAAATAACCCCCTGTTAGACATAAAGCAAATATTTTGCCTCCCGCAGCCCAATTGTGTAGCCTTTCCAGGTTACAGGTGTAATAGCTAGTCTCTATTGAGATATTCTCAAGTGAGACCCACGTACTATTTATTGGCTGTTATAATTGTCACTTCCCCAAATAAACCTTGGCTGGAACTCCCCCTCTCCTTGCAACCTTTTATGGCCAACTTGATGAAGGCTTTTAACACATCTGCAGCCAGGAGGGAGGCGTTCATTTCTTGGAATGTTTCATTAAAGGTAACCTTTCCTTCTGGCATTAGTGCAGGGTGGTTGTCGGAGGCGCATCCAGGGTGGTTGTCGGAGGCGCACCACCATGGTGGCAGTTCCTCCGCTGGGATCACTCCCGGGGGAGTGGCTAGCAGAATAACCCTTTCCGCCTTGGTTTGGCCATTCCCGCCAAACATGGCTAATATCAGGCAGGTGTGTATTAAAATTAGCCCACCTATACAGGCTAAGATTAGTGTCCAGCATTTTTCTATCCTTTCCTTCCTTCTTAGTTTTTGATCCCTTTCCCATAGTGCTTCTAATCTTATCATGGTCACATTACCATATGTCACCCGTTCAGCATTCAACCTTTCCAGGATAGGCTGCCACTGCTCCATGTCAGGGTGTTCTCCTTCTCGGAAGGGGTTGAGACCTCCTCCTCCAAAGGTGAGTTGATGCCAGTCCCACATGACCTCTGCTTCTTCCTGGGTCCATGGCTTCTTTTTCGTGTCCTCCTGGTTTTGCATTTATAAGCTATTCCTAAATATTTCTGAAGAAAGCAAAGCTGGCAGTGGAAAGCGCATGAGTTACATCCTACTTTAGCTCTTTGATACTCAATCTCCATGCTAGCCATTGCAGGTATCTTTCTGCACCTTGGGGGGTCTGAAACATTATAATGACTTTTACTCTCTGGAGTTGATCCTTTGAGAGCTTATGCTCTATAGCTTGGCATAGCAGTCTGCAAGTCTCATTCTCCATCTAACACCATTCTAGGTCAAGGAGAAACTTTAGCTGGGTATGGGGTCTTAGGAGTAGGGTTCGATCCATATTTGTCATATGGGGCCTGTATATAAATTTGTCATATTTTATGATGTTTGGCAAAGGAGGTGCCCCTTTTCCCTCTACATATGCAAGTGCAGCTCTTCTTTGCAGGCTATTTGGCGGGGTTTCCAAAATAATTGCTAGCAGAGCGCATTCAAAGCATCTTGGGGGTTCTTGTCCTGTTAAGAGGAGTTTCCACCAGTCTGAGGTGTGCTCCCCACATGATGCTAATCTGCACAACAGACCAAACACTCCTGGCTTATCCCATTTCCCTTCCCAATTTTCCCAATCAACCCTGGTTCCTATTACTACCTTATACCTGTTGTACCAGATATCTTCATCTTCTAAATTTTGCATGTCTAAATTTAACCTGAACAGCCTCCTCATGTCTTCTTGACTTCTTCTTTCGAAGAAGCCTAATCCCTGCCTAACGTGAAATTCTTGGGTTCCTCTTTTACAGCTTGTAATTCTAATGACATTGGTTTTTCAGGTGCTACTAAAAGTTGTTCGCCATGGGTTATGTGGCCTAATCCTCCGGGTTAGGTACCTCCTTAAAGTTCTTATTAGGGATGAAGACTGGCCCATCAGGTGTTTGTATTACTATAGCACCTTCCCCTTTCCAAAGGATACAGGCAGGACCTTGCCAATTCCCCTTTTGCTTTCCTTGCTGAAGTCTGTAATAACAGAATTTTTTGTTATTTTGAGTTTTGTAGAAATTTATTTGTTCTTGGTTATCTGTATTCATCTGGTATATCATTAGTTCCCAAGGTGTGACATCCCCTATTCCACCCCTTTGTTTTTTATTAAGCACTATCAATGCTAAGTCCAATGCAGCCTGTAAGGTCTCTGTTCTTTGAACTGATTAGTCAGTCTTTTTAACTCCTTATGCTTATTTTCTATTATGGCCTGACTTTGAGGATTCCATGGAATGCCGTATGTGTGTTTTATATTTAAGTATTGACATATTCCTTCCACCTGTCTGGAAGTGAAATTTGGCCCATTATCTGAGTGGATCCAGTTTACATTCCATAGTTTGTATAAATTTAATATGGCCACAGCAGTGGCCTTTCCTGATTCTGAGGGCAGGATAACTGCATGCAAGTATCCTGAGGAGCTGTGACAGGCCGTAACTGCCACAGTTGGGAGTCTACGGGGTTGATGCCTCTTATTGGGTTTGCCCCTTTAATGCAGTTTGGACATTGTTTAATTATTTCTTTTGCCACTGTGGTAGGGAGACCATATTTCAATTTTAAATCCCTCCAATTATTATGCCATTTTTCATGTTCTTCCTTTATTTGACTCAGGTTGTCTACCCAGTTGAAAAAGACACCTGTGCTGCCAAACCCATTTTGCCCCCTTTCTGTATATTTATCTACTGTGCCTTGTTTAAGAGGCTCATGAAATAAGGGTAAGATGATTAATTGTGCTATTTTTTGTCCTGATTGTAATAAAATTTTCTTCCTTCCTCCATTTAATAACAGAACTTGAATATTACCTCTAAACCCTTGATCTATAATTTTTCCCTGGATTTGTAGGCCTTTTAAGCCTAGGGATGATTTTTGGGTTATCCGACCCCAGTGTCCTTCTGGGATCTCTATTTTTGTTTCTATGTCTAGTTTTATAATTTCTCTAGGTAATAGAAATAAATCTTTTGGGGTACATAGATCATAGCCTACATCTTCTGGTCTTTTGTCCTTAACATTCTCTCCCTCCACAACAATAGATACTAATTGGTCTGCTTCTGTGTTTCCAGGTACCCCCTTATGTCCTGGTACCCATCCTATATACCAAATGTCCTTTTTCATAGCTAATGAAATTATCTCCTTCCATAAATTATCTTCAATGGTTTCTGGGTCTGGTCTAGCTCTTAAAATGGAGAAGCAGTACTTGCTATCTGTGATGATATTAACTTGTGGACCTGAATCTTGAAAGGCCATTTTTATTGCATATTTTTCTGCTTGCTGATTTGATCCTACTATATGTTCTATTCTACTTTTTCCTGTGGAAGTAACATACCCTGCCTTTGTTTGTTGTTCCTTTCTCCCTCCATCTGTATAGAAGACTTCCACATCCTCTAAAGGATCATTACTCTGGTTTGCTAGGACTTCCTTAAACATTAAATCAGCATTTATTAGTTTGACATGGGGAAACCAGCGAAGATAATTTTGTTGGCTGTACCAATTTTCTAAGGTCCTTTTTTCCATGGGGAGTAGAATAATGGGTTCTACCCCTAACCTGATTTTGCATTCTGTGCAAATATTCTGAATAGCTATGGCCAATTTATCTAGGATAGATTTTCCAATATCCCTCTTTAATGATTGTCTTCCAACCCATAGCATCTGCTTTTCCCCTTGCTCTTCCTGATATATTCCATAATTTATTTCCTGAGAATTTTTTTATAATTTTGCAATAAACCTCCCTTTCTGGTATATAGTAATGATTTCCTTGATTTTCTGCTATCTTTTGTTGGGCATATTTTACTTCCTCTAAAGCCTCTGTTGTCCATTCCCTATGGGAGTCTAATTGCATATTGCCTCTCATTAACTTACATAAGTTTTTGATCCTTAAACCTGGGATCATGGAGCTAGCCCAATTGATCTTCCCTAATATCTTCTGCAGTTGGTTTAAAGTTGGTTTTTCT
>NC_081575.1:56606051-56627449 GCF_022355385.1 Mustela nigripes | reverse complement strand
CTGAGAAGGTCTGCAAAAGTGGGGCTCATGCTCACAGGCCTCCCTCATTCCTCACTAAGCTTAATTATTTCTAGCTTTATCCAACTGAGCCACCCAGGCGTCCCTATTTCTAGCTTTAAAGTAGAGACATGCAACTCTTCTTTTTACTTGAATACTTAGAGGCCATTGTAGGGTTATTAATTGGCCTTACATCAGTATTGTTGTGTCTCAAGGAATAGGGAAGCTGGAAGTGAGGGAGAGGGATGGGGAAATGGCTGGTTGATGGAGCAGTCAGAATATATACATTTATCAGTTAAGTTTGCTATCCTGTATAGGTGTGGTTCATGGCTCCCTGAAACATGTAGAATAGTACCATTAAAGGTCACTGATGACAGGTCACCATAAGAAATATAATAACAATGAAAAGGTGTGAAATATTGCAAGAATAACCAAAATTAAACATAGAGACTGGAAATAACCAAATGCTGTTGAAAAAAAAATGGTGCCAATAGATTTTCTTGATGAAGGACTGCCACAAATCTTTAATTTATATAAAAAATGCAATATCTAAAAATGCAGTAAAGAAAAGCACAGTATAATGAGCTATGCCTTATACTTAGCCAATATTGTCCTTTAGTTCACGTGTCTTTCAAAAAATCTGAAGTGTCATAGTATTCTTGGCTGCATGTTTTTCTCGTTTAGTGCTCTGAAAATATCATGCCAGCTCTTTCTGGCCTGCCAGGTCTCTGTGGATAAGTTGCCGGGGGGAGGGGGTTTGGGAGAAGGGGGTGGGATTATGGACATTGGGGAGGGTATGTGATTTGGTGAGTGCTGTGAAGCGTATATATCTGGCGGGGGACAGAAATATATGTTTATAAAAAATAAAAAATTAAAAAAAAAAATCTGAAGTGGATGCCCAACTGGAATAAAGATAACACACCCAGAAAGTGGCTTCTCAGTCAAGAGGAGAAAATACAAAGATTATTCTCTGTGCTCCCTGTTTTCTAAATGTTTTCATTAGAGACTTTGATATAAAATAATGAGAATATTCATTAACTGTTAAGAAAATGTATAACTATAATATGTTATATATATAGTTCACTGGTTATTATTCAAAATACAAAATCAGAATGTGTTTATTTATTTTTAGAAGATTTTATTTATTCGAGAGAGCAAGCACAGCAAGGGGAGGGTCAGAGGGAGAGAGATGAGCAGACTCCCCACTGAGCAGGAAGCCAGATCATGACCTAAGCTGAAGGTAGACACTTAACCAAATGAACCACTTAGGTGGAATTTAAAATGACCTTTATTAAATATAAATTGAACATTTCAATGGCATGTCACTATGGGCTTCTGAAGAGAGTATGGGAAAGCAATTTCCAAAATCATTTTTTTTGTTGTTGAGTAAACATTTATCGGAAAACAATTATCTTTTCTTACCTAGTGTCTACTTTTGAATGTCACAGCAAATATGGGATAAGGAAGATATTATGTGTAACAATGGATATGTATACACATCATTATTAAAAATTATGTATTGTAAAATAATTTTCAAATATTGTTTCTGTTTTCCATTATTCCTTTTCAACTCAGTAATTTTATGCAATACAGCAGAATTTGTTATTTCTGTTTGACAGATTAGGAGATTGAGATGCATTGGTTAAACCATTTGCTCAAAATTACAGAGTTAATATATTCCACTTATTCTTTATACACTCTTCTATTGATGGACAGACACTTGGGCTGCTTCCATAATTTGGCTATTCTAAATAATATTATAAACATATAGAATTGTTTAATCATAATACTGTATACCTGAAACTAATAAAACAGTGTATGTTAACTATACTGGAATTAAAGTAGAAAAAATACAGAGATAGGTAGTGGAAGTGATAGGACTAGATAATGAGTCTCCTGATCCTTTATATTTATGTTAACCTTCATTCACTCAATAAATGAATACTTTGAAGTCTTCCACATGTGAGGCATTCTTCTGGATGCTGGGGATATGATGAGGCAATAATTCATTGTTCCTGACCTTATTGAGTTTATACATTCCAGAAATATAAAGACTTGTAGACAACTACCTAAAGACTTGTACAAGGTTGCAATATTGGATAAAATATTTAAAAACATATAGTTTGCTATCAAGTGTAAAATAAGAGGGGCACCTGTGTGGCTCAATCAATTAAGCATCCTACTCTTGATTTTGGCTCAGGTCATGATCTCAGGGTTGCGAGATCAAGCCCTGTCTTGGGCTCTGCTCTGGGTGTGGAGCCTGCTTAGGAGTCTCTCTCTCCTTCTGCCCCTTCCACTCCCCCTCAAAAAACTGTAAAATATGAGTGGTTAAATGAAATGTGATATTTTTATGAGTTAGAGGTATAATACACCAGAGAGGTTCATGGAAGGAAGAATTTGATTTTAAAATGTGTGCACAAAAACATATTTAGGCACTGGTTCTTTATTCCCACTGGAATGAAGGAATTAGGAAGATGTATTAAAAGGAATAGGTATGTTATCATGTCTGAGAAGGAAAACTAACGAAATGGGCTTTTTACTACTGAGAGATGAAAGAAATTTTTAAACAGAATCAGAATGATAGCAGTTTTTTGTCATAAAAGCAATGTATGAAAAAGAACAAAGGGGAGAAATAAATGATAAAGGAGAGACATTTTTAGAAGTCAATGACAGTGCTTAAATGACTAGTTTAGATCTTACAAGTAACTGTGCTGAAAAGGAAGAAAATAAATATCACATAATAATATTTTTTAAATTTTTTTCTTTCCAAGTTTTTATTTAAATTCCTGTGGTTGACATACAGTCTAATATTAGTTTCAAGTGTACAATTTAGTGATTCAAAATTTACAAACAACACCAGGTTCTCATGATGACAACTGCATTTCTTAATTCCCATCACCTACTTAACCCTTCCTCCCACCCATCTCCCTTCCAGTAATCATTAGTTTGTTCTCATAGCTAAAACTCTATTTCTTGGTTTGCCTCTCTCTCTTTTTATAAATATTTTGTTTTAACGCTGCTAATCATAAAACTTTTAGGTTACTTTTTTGTGATATCTTATTATTAATGTCATAATAATTAGTGACAGTAGTCATGAAAAGAATGAATTACATCTATAAATTTACTTAAGAGTTTAAAGAGTTATTTCACATCATTAATCAGTCATATCCTTAAGTATAACTAAGCATTTCTGACCTTCAATCTTGGATCACAACTTAGAGTTTTCATGAAGAATTCTGTTTTATAAATAAGATAATTAAATATTGAGTGGATCAATTATATGGTTAATAAATTATAAGGATCTCTGACTATAAGTCCAGTGCTAGAGAAGAGTATCTGAGTGCTTGGGAACTCTTTTATACTGCTTATACGTCTGTAATGAAAGCCAGAAATGTATTGCTTTTGGAAAGTACAACTGTTGTGGATGTGTTCTTTTTTTTTTTTTTTTAAACATCAGGAGCTTGTGTCAGATAATCGCTAAGCAATGTAGAAATTTTTAGTCAGAATCTGCCACTTATTAACATCATATAGATTAAGACTTTGTGTTCTTTGGGAAATGATTGTCCTATATAATTCCATTTGCACCACAAATTATATGTTTTTCTACAGGTCTTAGAAACAAAATATTTCTCCATGTTCTGACTTTAGTCTTTGTGCATTCTTGGCTGATTTTAGGCAAATGACAATGTAGGTGGATGCTTCCACTCAATACATAACAGAAAAATTAAGCAGAAAATATAAACAAATATTTTTTCTGTTTTATATATATATATATATACATATATGTGTGTGTATATATATATATATATATATATATATATATATATCCAAATATGAAGGTCTGTATATCTTACTTATGATGCAAGATACAAATAATTTTATATTGCAGCCTTACTATAGCAATAAGCCATGTCCATATTATGGAATTTGAAATGGTTCCTCTACCCTTCTACAAGACTGTGGTATCTAAATGAAGACAATGACTTGGTATAATATTTAGCTAATTTTCAATCACACAAATTCCCAATGCCCTTTACATAAACACTTGAGAAAATTTCCATATTGTAGCTGTCACTTATATACACATAACATACAGATGGTTAAATTGTTCTGTTCCATCCTTAAATTCTGACTCTGTGTGCTACAGTAAATTTATTCAGCTGTTATTCCTGCAACATATATATTGATCAGAATAATGTTAGAACATGCAGCACACATAATCAATCCACTAGAAATATCAAGAATATTTGGAGGAAGCTGGTGGTACATAGAGAATAGCTGACATAGAGAATAGCTGACAGCTTTGATGGGATAAAGTGTGCTTCTGAAAAGTAAAAGATGTATACATGCTATTTCTTTCTACTATTGTTACTGTCATCAGTTATTTTAAATTATTTATTTATTGATTGATTTGGGAGAGAGCACAAGTGGGGTGGGGGAGAGGGAGAGAGAGGGAAAAGCAGACTCCTCACTGAGCAGGGAGCCTCATGTGAGGCTCAGTCCCAGGACCCTGTGAGCATGACCTGAGCCAATGGCAGACACCTAACCGACTAAGCCACCCAGGTGCCCCACTGTTCTTAGTTCTTGAAAGCCCTGTAAAACTTGAGAAATTCATATATATATATATATATATATATATATATATATATATATATATGGTGAAGATTATATACTAACAAAAATCACTGTCAAATGGATAAAAATGGATTTAATTTCATGAGTCATAATGGAATCTACAAAGTCTGTAACTCAAGGCTTAATGGAAATATGAGCGGTTCATTTTAGCTGTCAGCATGCTTATAGGATCACAAAGGGGTTGATGTAAATAAATATCTTTTGGGGCACTATGGCCTTTATGGCTTCAGAAGAAATTCAAGGGGTGACTGGTTGGCTCCACTAGTGGAGAATGTGACTCTTGATATTGGGGTGATGAGTTCAAGCCCCAAGTTGGATATAGAATACTTAAATTTTTTTAAAGAAATTCAATTTTGTCTGTAAGCTAACACTTGAGAAACACTTTTGTTGGACACGTTTTTGGCTTCATTGATATGTGTAATAATGAAAATTTTCCATTGCTATGCTAATAAATGGCTTTTAAAAATTTAAACAAGATACAAATTTTTACATTTTAAATGACATTATTTGCTGTTAGCTATTCATGCTAAAATAATCACCATTATGGAACTCCTGGGTTTTCATTTCTCATTTCTAAAGATTACCAAAGTGTAAGTTACTTGACCTAATTGTTTTGAGTTTGCTTTCAGCAAGATGATTTTAAAACAAAAAATAAAGAAGAGAAGACATATATCTGATTTTCACTCTTTAAAGAAGGTCTGGTGAAGTATCTAACAAAACAAGAATAGTATTTATCAATTATTTAATATTAATGGAATTTTCAAAAAATACATTAGGAAAGTCCATTCAAACTTACTTAGAATATCAGATGGTCTAAACTTTAGTTTCCTTGAAATTTCTTTAGGATTATGAAGAGATTGCCCGCCACATAGGGTCTGGTTGTTAAGAATTTTAAAATAGTGACTTTTTTGTTATATAATAATTATATGGAAATAATAATAACTCTTATTTATATATATGATATCTTTAACAATCCTATGCATGGATAAAACAGGTGTTAGTATCTACATTTTTAGAGAGAAATAAACAAACATGGCTCTGAGACATTTAATGATTTGTACAAATTCAGATCTCACAGAGAACTTAATTGTCTTTCCATTTCACCACACTGACAGTAGCATGGCACACACAAAAAATTCCCATATTTCCTTAGCGCTCTAGAGGCAAATACATTTAATAATGTAGTAGAAGAGCAGTATAAGAAGGCTTCTGTTTCCAGGATAAGATATATTAATAATTAGCTGTGTGACCATGAGAAACTATTTATGCGAGTTGGGAACTGAAAAATATCCTTAAGACTACAAAGTCAGGGAATATATTACTCATTAACTCCTTAAAATTACTGGGAAATACACTTCAGATGACTGAAGGATGAATAAAATTAAATACTCCAACTCCCGATATGTGGTAGTATGTTGCTCAGCAACGATTTAATACTTTAATGAAAGTATTAAAGCACAGTTTATCAAAATAATCTTTGTTAATATAGTTACACACTTACTACAGAATTTTGAAAAACTCTGGAAAGATAAAGTATATATCCCATAGCCTTAATTTATTTTAATATTAATGATAATAATTTGTGTCTAAAATCTCAGATAATATCAGTAAAAGCTGGAAAACGTGAAGCAGAAGATGGAAGTAAAACCATACTAATGCTTATATCTTAAATGCTGGCAGTGATAATTTCATTATGACATCTGTAAATAAGAAAAGTAGAATCCATCATTTTCCATTACTTTATTTTTTATATTCTAAAACCCTTTGAAAGAAGGAAAGTGTCCAAATATAAATCTTACTTCTTCAATCAGCAAATGTATTTAGCGAGTTTATTTGCAGGAAGTGAGTGCTACCAAAACAAAGGTATTCATCAGAAATCTGAGAGGGTATATTTTTATGTTGATTCATGATTTTTAAAGAGAAACACTAAGTGTAAACATTTGAACATATTACATAATAGATTTTACATCAGGAAGAAGTAATTATTGGAGAGATGTATACTTGGTTCTCTGGTTTCATAGAAGTCCCTTTAATATGATCTTTTCACATATCTTATTGGACCTAGGATAAAAATAATCATAAATACATTTCTTACATAATTAAATAAAATTCCTTGTACCTCAGGATTTCATAAACTAAAAAGGGCAGGTCTTTTTTAGTAGATTTCTTCACTACTTTGTAAATCACAGATTATTCACTGACCATTAAACCAGGAAGGTAACTTCTTCCAAAAAGGAGGTTGCATGAAGCCATTATCACAACCCTGTGGTTATTTCTGATAGCCATTTGATGAGGCCCTGGACAAAAGCATAAAGAGTGGGAGTGTGTGTATACATGTTCATGCAAAGAAAATACATGTATATGAAACAAGTGTCTTGAAGTCACTTGAAGTGGTACATTGAAATACCAGTGCCCAATTAATATTCTTATGGTTCCTGTATATTTAAATTATCAGCTCTTAGAATGGGCTATACATAGTTTTCAAGGCTCTGAAATAAATGAAAAGTAAGGATCTCCTTTCCTGTCTCTTCGTTCTATATCCAATCCTGTCCAGAATACAAAGTAATATGGAGTCTTCCCTCAGTAGATTATACTCTAATAAGTAAATGAGATAGGTATACTAATTGTTTAAACAAGAGTTTAACATGTGCTAATTGTTGGTAAGCAGTTATTGTCACATTATAAAAGTATATACCTCAGTATTCATATGGCTGAACCGTATTCCTTTCATGTCCTTTATGTAACTACTACCATGAATGGCATTAGATTACCAAAAGCAATATGTAAAGAATGGAAAGTGTTTGGTGGTAATTTTATATCCCTCTTATGTTACTTTGGCTAAATGGTATTGCTATTGAACCTACTCCATATTTATAGTATGTTAGATAAGTGCTGCCTCATTTCATTCCCAAAACTCCCACTTTAATTTCAGAATGACAAAAAGATGCCTACCAGATTCAGAAAACAAAGTGAACATCTTGAGCATGCTATTGATCGTGTTCTTGTCATGATATCGGAAAGAAGAAGGGCCCGTTCTCTACATGGCACTAATGAACAACCACCTCGTAACATTCTTACAGCTGTTCTTGAACTGATTAATATGGTCAAGATGATACAAAACATTCTGGAAAGGTAATACCAAATATGTGATCTGTAAAACCTTAAGTTAGTTGCATTTCTCCCCCTTTCTTCCTCTTCAGAAAACTTAAGTATGGATTGGATTTTATTTCCACAGTATCTTTCAAATGCAATTACAAATTTTTATTGATGTTCTGAATATCTCCCTAGGGTGAAAAATGTTTATCTAATTCCCTTTAAATAAACCAATATGTGATCATCTGACTTTTTACAGAAGTAAATCATTTTACAGAATTAGTATTTGTTTTACTAAAGACTCACTTTGGGCATCCTTTATAGACCAAACTCTGCTGCTGCATTAGAAACACTTGTTTTTTTGTTTTTTTTTTTGTTTTTTTTTGTTTTGTTTTTATAGTCCTTTAGGAATATACAAAAGTTACACCAAAGTTCTAAAATACCACATCTGGACTATTTATAGCAACAAAATAGTGATTTTTTTTTTCTTTATGTATTAATTATATTAGGAATTTTTCATAATCAGTAATACTTTTTTAACTTTTTTTAAAAGATTTTTTAATCTATTTAACAGAGAGAGAGAGAGAGATCACAAGTAGGCAGAGAGGCAGACAGAGAGATAGGGGGAAGCAGGCTCCCCGCTGAGCAGAGAGCCCGATGCGGGGCTGGATCCCACGACCCTGGGATCATGACCCGAGCCAAAGGCAGAGGCTTTAACCCACTGAGCCACCCAGGTGCCCCAATCAGTAATACTTTTAAAATTCTGTGTTACTAAGAGGAGTCTAGAAATCAAAGGCTAATGATTTCTAATCTTCTTTTGATAATAACCTATAAGGGACATAATAATATTTTAGTTTCTTGAAAAAATTTAAATTTCCTAATTGCTGTTTTGATCAAGACTATAGTCAACTCTATATTTTACACACAAATGAAATATTACATGGATATTTAGTCCTAGGCTTTTGCTTTTGCTATCAGAAAGTGTTATATCCCTAAGATAGAGAAATTAAATTGTGAGAGGGAAGCATCCTTTTATGACCAGTAAGAGAAATATAAGAGAGAGGTCATAATACTCTTCTCTTCTCTCTTTGATAACTGTTCTCTTACTAAATTTTTATCATCTCTTTACATTTCAATTGATGCTTGATTTATAAACTCATTTTGTTCACATGAAGAAGGGATGAAGTGACTTTCCTGCTTTTTCAAAGAAATTTCAGTTTGCATGTTAGATAAAGTATAGGAAATTCATCAGCCCTGCTACTCCCTCTCTTCTAAGCTCCTTACAGTTATCTCTCTGGAAACAAGCTGAAACAAAGAAAATAATCGAGATTCTTGGAATTAATTCATGTTAAGGAAAATAGGGAAAGGAATAATGGGCATACAACAAAGATAGCCACAGGACTGAGTGATGGCAACCGAAGACCCCCAAATGAATATAATCTGCTTCACTGATAACTGATCATTCACAGTATTGGATGTTCTTGTTTATTAAAGTAAATTACATTACAAAATTCACATCATGGTTACAGTATTAATAAGCATGCTTTAGCAAATTTTCATTATATCACCAAATTGAGGGCTTTGTTCTGATGGGTGGAACCAGATAAGATTAAAAGTATTTATATTGTTCTTGCAATATTTTATGGTAAGTAGTTCTTAATATTTTGTAGTAAGCAGTTAGACTTCTCTTTCAGAAATGATAAAATCTATACAAAATAACATCATATAATAGGTTTTGAAAATGGCAAATTTATGGATCATGTTAGCACCTTCTTTTCTAACTGCTTGGATTTTTTTTTTAATTTTATTTATTTATTTGACACAGAGAGAGAGATCACCAGTAGGCAGGGAGGCAGGCAGGGGCAGCGGGAAGCAGGCTCCCTGCTGAGTACAGAGCCCAATGTGGGACTCAATCCCAGGACCCTGAGATCATGACCTCAGCCAAAGGCAGAGGCTTAACCCACTGAGCCACCCAGGTACCCCACTGCTTGTCTATTTTTTAAACTTTAGTTTAAAACATTACAGATTCTCATAGTCCTTCCTTAAGAACTAGTGACAACTGAATAAAATATATTCATACTAAGTAAACTTACTGAATATTCTAAATACGGTCTTTGAACATGTAAAATGTTATGAATAAAACACATCAACAACACAATAATATACCTTGCAGTGGACATGGTTGCTATAATGCACCATGGTGCTTTTAAATTTCTTAGCTTTAGTCACTTCTGATTTTCCAAAGAACTAGTAAAGACCATATGTTTTGGAAAGTTGTGTCAGAGACTCATCTGGTTCATTTCTTATGAGGCTGTAACATGGGTTTTAAGAAGGTTTGGGGCTCACAAAAAGAATTTTGGGAGCTTATCCTAATTGGATTTCCTACAGAATAATTAAATTTCTTTTATAAGATATCTGGTTAGTGTGCTAATTGCAGCAATTGCTTCTTTTTTCTCTGAAATTAAAAAATTGTGTTGCCAAGAAAAGTATTTCATGGTTCATCCTAAAGTTGGCTTCATCTTTGTGTATCTAAAACAAAATATGGGGAAGATGCTGTTAAAATGTAAATTTTATATTGAGTTTTTCTCAAATTATGCTTCAAGCTATTATTTGATTTGGCTTAATCAAATCTATGATTTCGGGCCTAAAACTTATTTTTCTTTTATTAAAAATAAGAATATAAATGTAGTGAGTCATCTTGGTAATAGAGATAATAAGTATTTTTGAGAATTGATGTTCATTCAAGAGTTTAATTTGGTATGTCATCATGGCAAAAAGGAGAAAATGTGGTTATATGACTGCTTTACAAGAAGTTTCCTCTTCATTTTTTGTATTTTCCTGAAAGGTTTGGACTTTGTAGTGAGTTATTTTAACTTTCTCAACTGAACTACATACAAAAGATTGACTTTACAAACACTATACATTTATATATGTTTGAGCATATTAAAGTGTTGCTTTATTGTTAAAAGAAGTAACATTTTAAGAATTACTATTGATGCTGTGGGTTTTAAAATCTCCTAATTATGATAATAAATGGAAATTTTAGATTCTTTTGATAAGGGTTTCTCTGATTATATTGTATTTCCATTAGTCATTACAATTTTAATTTGCTTACTGATTTGAGGTAGAATTTATGACAGAATTCACTGAGGAGAGCAATATAGTAACTCAAAACCACTTATCTAAGCATAACTTCCCAATACTCTACTTCTAAGGAAACATAAATTGAACATGTTTCATGTTGAAAACTAAGAGATAGGGTAGGATGAGATAATAGGCTCTACATTGACCAAATATTTTCTTGCATATTTATTTTTTTAAAGTCTAGAAATGGATGAGAACAGAAAAAATGCCTAAGTAACTTTGTTCATATGTGCTTTAGAAATAGACTTCCAGAAAATGGCACTTTTGTGTAAGCACCAGAGATTGTAATCTCTTAGGAAGGGGGGGTCTTATAAATTTTTATTGCTACTTTAAAACTAAAAATTCATTTTTCATATGAGAATAAATGTGTTTTGAGCACAGCAATACTTGTTAATTTGTTTTACAAATGACATTCTGAAAATTGTTCCCCATTTTTCAAATGTAATAAAACAAGATGAAGTGGGTGATTATTTTACAGCAGTGCTCTGTAGATTATCACCTCATTCAAATTAATACTTGTGATTATAGGTATCCAAACCACAGAAGCCTGAAATCTATATTAGATAAAAATAATAGAGCCCAAACTCATCAACTGGGTGTAGAGTCCTAAGTAAAATAAATCTTTTTAAATTTGTGGCAAATAAAATTAATTACCAGATACCACCAATCTTTATTTTTCAAGGAATGGGTAATCTAGTTGTAGATTACATAATTAATATTTAATACATTTTTCTTCCTTTTTGTTCTTTTCATGTAATCATTTCTACTGTAAGTTAGCCAAAGAAAAAGAAATTAAAAAATTGAAATTACATAGTCTGCCTTCCACCTTTTTATAGAAACTTGAAAACAGGGATTGTAAACTGTGGACCTACAATCCTAACAGTTTACTGAGATCACAGATGTATTACACTGATCAACTTCCATATAAGTTTTCTGTTATTTTTGTATAACTTCATGATGTCTAGAATTTAGCTTACCCTTTGCAGATTTTCAGAGTGATCTAAAGCTCTGTATATTGGAGATTATAATTTCCAGTTTCCTAAAGTATAAAACTGTGACATTCAATGAAAATGAAATTGATTGGCCCTTTTGTTAATCCTTCCCTGGCAGGCCTCCATTTGATGGTATGGCAGAATTTTCCAGTTTGAAAAGCCACCTCATTAAATATATCACATTACTGAAACATTTCTCTGAACAGGTAAGACATGATTTTGTTGTGATGTTCTCCATACATTCTCATATGTATTTATTTATCAAACCCTGTAAATTTATTTTCAATAACACCTATATAACCAGTCTCTTTACCATTTCCAATGCCAACACTGAAATTCAGGTCTATATTTTATTATACACAGATAGAATATTTGTATAGCTATGCAATTGATTTGTTGACTCAAATCTCTTTTCTACTCAATTAGAATTTACCACTATTGCTGCATTATTCTGAAATAACTATTAAGCTGAAGAGAAAACTTCAAATTCTTACTATTATCCACCAAATAGTCTAAAATTGTTATCATTCACAATCGTCCTTAGCCTGTAATTATCTATTATCCTTCTGTTCTGTGTGACCCCTATATTACCCCTAAGAACTTTTACTCGTTTATCTTTAAATGTTTCATGTGCAATTCCACCTCTTTTATTTTTATCATACTGTACTCTCTACCTAGAATTTACTACCGTACTTACTTCTCCCTTCATCTAAGTAATACATTTTTTAAATTTTTTGTGAGTTGATAATTTCATTTTTTTCTTGGTTGCAGTTTTTTTTTTCTTTTTTAAAAGTATTTATTTAAGTTCCCATTAGTTAATGTACAGTGTAATATTAGTTTCAGGTATACAATGTAGTGATTCAACATTTCCATACAAAACCTGTTTCTCTTCACAGAAAATGCACTACTTAATCTTCATCATCTCTTTTACCTCTCCCCCAACCCTCCTCCTCTCTGGTAACCAGTATGTTCTATATAGTTAAGAGTTCATTTCTTAGTTTGCCTCTTCCAGTTTCCTCTTTGATCTTTTGTTTTGTCTCTTAAATTCTACATATGAGAGAAATCATATTGTATTTGTCTTTCTTCGACCGACTTATTTTGCTTCATGTAATTCTCTCTAACTCCATCCATGTCTTTGTAAATGACAAAATTTCACTATTTTTTAAGGGCTGAATAATAATATTCCGTTATGTGTGTGTGTGTATACATATACCTTCTTTTTCCATACACTTCTTTAAAAAATTAGTTCATTCATTTGTTTTTACTTCTGTTCACTAACTTACCCATTCATCACTCAAACAAGGTGATGCTTTTTGTTGCTATAATTTTCTAGACTTTAGTATATGTTACTTTGTAAGCTTATTTTAACTCCATAATCACAAGAGTTGGCTATATACACATATGTGTACTAAGCTTCATAGAGGAGACATGAATAAATAAGACAGAATTCTTTCCCTCAAAGTTTAGTAGACTAGTAAGATATTTAAACAAGTAATGTGTAATTGTGTGTGTGTGTGTGTGTGTATTTCCTTAACAAGTACATTTTAAGTCTTTGGAGTCAGGGGTTATCCTACATGATTTTAAATTAAGATTGTTTAACATAACTTTTTGTCAAAACATTTTTTATGTACATAGTGAGTAATAAATATTTCATATTGATTCAATGCACCAAGAAATACTGAAACAGGATTCATTGTCACAGATATTTTGTCCATGTTAATTGTATATATTTTATCAAAAATTAGGTCATAGACTAGAATAGTCAATAATAATAACAAATGCTTATATAGTAATTACTATTTGTCAGGCACTGTTCTAAGTGCTAGATGAAATAACTCTTTTAAACTTCAAATCATTTCAAATATGTTGACTAGCTGAATACTAGAAAGAATAGAGGTCACTGAGGTCCAACTATTTTCTGCATTAATCTATAGATGGGGCTTTTGATTCAAAGGGCCTCTTCTCAAATCCCCATTATTTCTTGTTTTACTATGGCAGAAATTATTATGGAAAATATGTCTTATGGAAAGCATCAAAATTAGACTGCTGTTTTTAGCAGTCTCTCCAGATTCTAGTAGACTGAACATCCCACAGAGAAAAATTAGAAAATATGAACAAAATAAAATAAATTCTCCAGTTTTAAGTATCAAAGAGATTAAGGCATTGCAGAAATATTGAAAGCAAAGGGATGGAAAAATATGGCATAAAAACTGATTAAAAAAAACCTGGCTTAGCCTTACATATAAATATATATATGTCATATATGTATGTATGTCTATAATATATATGTATGTATATAATATAAATATATATATATATATATATTGGATTTTCAGACAAGAAACATTGTAAACTAATACTATATTTTATAAATAAAATTTCCTGAGAGTAAATCTTAGTTTTTCTCATAAAAAGAAAGGTAGCTATGCAAAGTGATAGACAAATTAATTAAACTGATTATCTGAATCTTTTAGCAATGCCATAAGAGAATTTGGAGCCTGGGAAACAAGCTGAGGGTTTTAGAGGAGAGGGGAGGTTGGGGGAATGGGTTACCCTCTGATGGGTATTAAGGAGGTCACATATTGCATGGAGCACTGGGTGTTATATGCAAACTGTGATTCTTGGAACACTACATCAAAAATGAATGACATACTGTATGGTGACTAACATAACATAATAAAGTATACATATATCAAATAATTAGGTGTCTGCTCTATATATTACAGATTTAGTTGCCACTTTTACTTTAGTAAAGCTGGGGAGAAGATATAAAAAAAATCACAATGAGAATTTGAAAATATTTTGAACTAATAATGAAAATAGGTTTAGAAAACTTGTGACATGCAGTTCAACTTGTATTTAGGTTAGGTTTCATAGCTTCTTATATATTTAATAGAGAAGAAGAAAGGTTGAAAATCAATGATGTAAGCATTAATT
Organism: Mustela nigripes; assembly: GCF_022355385.1. Taxonomy (NCBI): domain Eukaryota; kingdom Metazoa; phylum Chordata; class Mammalia; order Carnivora; family Mustelidae; genus Mustela; species Mustela nigripes. The sequence continues at coordinate 56,612,651 of NC_081575.1, read as the reverse complement.
TGAAGAATCTACTAAAAGAACAGCAAATTAAATACAAAATAAATATAGGGGCACTCAGGTGGCTCAGTTGGTTAAGCATCCAACTCCTGATTTTTGACTCAGGTCATGATCTCAGCGTTTTGAAATTGAGCGTTTCATCATGCTCCATGCTGGGTATGGAGCCTGCTTGAGATTTTCTCTCTCTCCCTCTCTCTTTGTCTCTGCCCCTCCCCTTCCTCTAAAAAAATTAAAAATACAAAATAAATAACAAAAGAAAAGAATAAAATAACTGCACAGTTATCATATGGTTTCATTCATATGTGGAACATAAGGAGTAGAGCAGATGACAATAGGGTAGGGAGGAAAAACTGAATGGGAAGAAATCAGGGAGGGAGACAAAGCATATGAGACACTTGACTCTGAGAAACAAACTCAGGATTGCAGGAAGGGAGGTGGGTGGGGGATGGGGCAATTGGGTTTGACATTAAAAAGGGTATGTGATATGATGAGCACTGGGTGTTATACTGAAATAATAAGTCATTGAACATTATACCAAAAACTAATGATGTACAATACCTTGGCTGATTGAATTTAAATTAAAAAAAGAAAAAAGATCTTCGCTTTTGTTTTCTTTGTCTTTGGAGACATATCTTGAAAGAAGTTGCTGTGGCTGATATTGAAGAGATTACTGCCTATATTCTCCTCTAGGATTCTGATGGATTCCTGTCTCACATTGAGGTCTTTTACCCATTTTGAGTTTATCTTTGTGTACAGTGTAAGAGAATGGTCGAGTTTCATTCTTCTACATATAGCTGCCCAGTTTTCCCAGCACCATTTATGGAAGAGACTTCATCAAAATCAAAAGCTTCTGCACAGCAAAGGAAACAGTCAACAAAACAAAGAGGCAGCACATGGAATGGGAGAAGATATTTGCAAATGACAGTACAGACAAAAGGTTGATATCCAGGATCTATAATGAACTCCTCAAACTCAACACACACAAAACAGACGATCATATCAAAAAATGGGCAGAAGATATGGACAGACACTTCTCCAATGAAGACATACAAATGGAAATCAGACACATGAAAAAATGTTCATCATCACTAGCCATCAGGGAGATTCAAATTAAAACTACATTGAGATATCACCTTACACCAGTTAGAATGGCCAAAATTAGCAAGACAAGAAACAACATGTGTTGGAGAGGATATGGAGAAAGGGGAACCCTCTTCCACTGTTGGTGGGAATGCAAGTTGGTGCAGCCACTTTGGAGAACAGTGTGGATATTTCTCAAGAAATTAAAAATAGAACTTCCCTATGACCCTGCAATTGCACTCCTGGGTATTTACCCCAAAGATACAGATGTTGTGAAAAGTAGGGCCATCTGTACCCCAATGTTTATAGCAGCAATGGCCACGGTCGCCAAATTGTGGAAAGAACCAAGATGCCCTTCAACGGACGAATGGATAAGGAAGATGTGGTCCATATACACTATGGAGTATTATGCCTCCATCAGAAAGGACGAATACCCAACTTGTAGCAACATGGACGGGACTGGAAGAGATTATGCTGAGTGAAATAAGTCAAGCAGAGAGAGTCAGTTATCATATGGTTTCACTTATTCGTGGAGCATAACAAAAAGCATGGAGGACATGGGGAGTTAGAGAGGAGAAGGGAGTTGGGGGAAATTGGAAGGGGAGGTGAACCATGAAAGACTATGGACTCTGAAAAACAATCTGAGGGTTTTGAAGGGGTGGGGGGTGGGGGGTCAGGGTACTAGGTGGTGGGTATTATAGAGGGCACGGGTTGCATGGAGCACTGGGTGTGGTGAAAAAATAATTATACTGTTATGCTGAAAATAAATAAATGAAAAAAAAGAAAATAAAATAAATGCAGAAGTTAATGAAATAGGAAGCAAACAAAGGGATATAATACAAACCCTAAATTATATTATTTCAAAGCAAAAATTACTGACTTTGGCCAGTTTTTTTTAAACCCACAAATACAGTATCAGAAATGAAAAGGTGGATACCACTAGAAATTCAATGTACATAAAGTAGCTCTATTACTCTTTTTATAGCTTTCATGCCAAAGAATTAACAGAGTACATGAAATGGAAACATTCCTAGAAATACATAGATGGGAAATTGACACAAAAAAAGAAACAAAAATTTTGAATTGTCATATACAATAAGATATTACTATTTAAGTGATGATCCTGCATCTGCAACATTGATCTTGGAATCTTGTTAGAAAGGCAATCTCAGGTCTCACGCAAGCCTACTAAAACAGTATCTGAATTGTAACATGATCCCCATGTAATTCACATACACATTAATGTTTGGGAAGCATTGTATTAAATAAAGTGTATACATAATTATAATCCTTCCCACAAAGAATATTCTTGTCTAGATAACTTCATCTGTGAATTCTTCAACACAGTTAAGAGGGAAATAGCACTAACACTATACAGACTGCCAGATAGCAAAAGGAAAAAAAAGAGAGAGAATGCACTTTCCAACTATTATGTTAACAAGTTTTTAAAATTTTATTTTATTTTTTCAGTGTTCCAAGATACATCGTTTATGCACCACACCCAGTGCTCCATTCAATACATGACCTCCTTAATACCCACTACGAGGCTCACCCAATCCCCCAGCCTCCTCCCTTCCAAAACCCTCAGTTTGTTTCTCAGAGTGTCCAGTCTCTCATGGTTCATCTCTCCCTCCAATTTCCCCCAATTCACTCTTCCTTTCCTTCTCCTAATGTCCTCCTTCTTATTCCTTATGCTGCACAAGTAAGTGAAACCATATGATAAATGACTTTCTCTGCTTTATTTACTTCACTCAGCATAATTTTGAGTCCCATCCATGTTCATACAAAAGCTGGGTATCCATCCTTTCTGATGGAGGTGTAATATTCCATTGTATAAATGGACCGTGTCTTTATCCATTCGTCTGCTGAAGGACATCTCAGCTCTTTCCACAGTTTGGCAGTTGTACCCATTGCTGCTATGAACATAGGGGTACATATGACTCTTCTTTACACTACATCTTTATCTTTGGGGTAAATACCCAGTAATGCAATTGCAGAGTCATAGGGAAGCTCTATTTTTAACTTCATAAGTGGCTGCACCAACTTGCATTCCCAAAGTGGCTGCACCAACTTGCATTCCCACCAACAGTGTAAGAGCGTCCCCTTTCTCCACATCCTATCCAATACTTGTTGTTTCTTGTCTTGTTAATTTTGGACATTCTAACTGGCATAAGGTGGTATCTCAATGTGGTTTTGATTTGAATCTCCGTGATGGCTATGATGATGAACATTTTTTCATGTGTCCGTTAGCCATTTGTGTGTCTTCTTTGGAGAAGTGTCTGTCTTCTTCCCATTTGATTGGCTGATTTTTGAGTGTTGGGTTTGAGGAGTTCTTATAGATCTTGGATTTTGATAGGGATGGCTCTGGAAGTATAGATTGCTGTGGGCAGTATAGACATTTCAACAATGTTTATTCTTCCAATCCATGAGCATGGAATGCTTTTCTATCTTTTTGTGTCTTCTTTGATTTCTTTCATGAGTGGTTTGTAGTTCCTCGAGGACAGATCCTTTACCTCTTTTGTTATCTTTATTCCAAGTTACCCTATGGTTCTTGGTGCTATAGTAAATGCAATAAAGTCTCTAAAGTCTCTGTAGTGTCATTTAAAAATACCTTCTCCCATTTCGTAGATTGCCTCTTTGTTTTGTTGACTGTTTCCTTTGCTGTACAAAAGGTTTTTTTTTTTTTTTTTAATCTTCATGAAATCCCAAAAGTTCATTTTTGCTTTTGTTTCCCTTGCCTTTGGAGACGTTTCTTGAAAGAAGTTGCAGTGGCAGATGTCAAAGAGGTTACTGCCTCCATTATCCTCTAGGATTTTGATAGATTCCTGCTTCACATTGAGGTCTTTCATTCATTTCAAGTTTGTCTTTGTGTATGGTATAAGAGAATGGTCGAGTTTCACTCTTCAATACATAGCTGCTCAATTTTTCCAGCACCATTTATTGAAGAGACTGTCTTTTTTTCCACTGAATATTTTTTCCTGCTTTGTTGAAGATTATTTGACCATAGAGTTGCAGATCCATCTGTGGATGTTCTACTCTGTTCCACTGGTCTATATGTCTGATTTTGTGCCATTACCACACTGTTTTGGTGATCACCACTTTGTAGTAAAACTTGAAATCCGGCAACGTAATACCCCCAGCTTTCTTTTTCTTTTTCAACATTTCCTTAGCAATTCAGGGTCCTTTCTGGTTCCACTCAAATTTTAGGATTTTTTGTTCCAGCACTTTGAAAAATGCCGGTGGAATTTTGATAGGGATGGCTCTGGAAGTATAGATTGCTGTGGGCAGTATAGACATTTCAACAATGTTTATTCTTCCAATCCATGAGCATGGAATGCTTTTCTATCTTTTTGTGTCTTCTTTGATTTCTTTCATGAGTGGTTTGTGGTTCCTCGAGGACAGATCCTTTACCTCTTTGGTTAGCTTTATTCCAAGTTACCCTATGGTTCTTGGTGCTATAGTAAATGCAATAAAGTCTCTAATTTCCTTTTCTATGTTTTCATTATTAGTGTATAAGAAAGCAACTGATTTCTGTGCATTGATTTTTTTTTATTCTGCCACATTACTGAATTGCTGTATGAGTTCTAGTAGTTTGGGGGTGGACTCTTTTGGGTTCTCCATAAAGTATCATGTCATCTGTGAAGAGAAACAGGGTTTGACTTCTTCTTTGCCAATTTGAATGCCTTTTATTTCTTTTTGTTGTCTGATTGCTGTTTCTAGGACTTCTAGTACTGTGTTGAACAACAGTGGCAAGAGTAGGCAACCTTGTGTTCCTGATCTCAGAGGAAAGGCTTCAGCTTTTCCCCACTGAGAATCATATTTGCTGTGGGTTTTTCATAGGCAGATTCTATGAAGTGAGGAATGTTTGTTCTGTCCCTATATTTTGATGCGTTTTAATCAGGAACAGATGCTGTATTTTGTCAAGTGCTTTTTCTGCATCAATTGAGAGGAACATGTGGTTCTTCTCTCTTCTCTTTTTGGTTTGTTCTATCACAATGATTGAATTGTGAATGTCGAACTACCTTTGCATCCCAGGAATAAATCCCACCTGGTTATAGTGGATAATCTTTTTAAAGTACTGTTGGATCCTATTAGCTAGGATCCTCTTGAGAATCTTGGCATCCATATTCATCAGGGATATTGATCTGAAATTCTCCTTTTTGATGGGGTCTTTGTCTGGTTCAGGGATCAGGGTAATGCTGGCTTCATAGAAAGAGTCTGGAAGTTTTCCTTCTCTTTCTATTTTTTGAAACAGCTTCAGGAGAATAGCTATTCTTTCTTCTTTGAATGTTTGGTAGAATTCTCTAGGAAATCCGTAAGGTTCTGGGCTCTTGTTTTTGGGGGAAATTTTTGATAACTGCTTCAGTCTTGTTACTAGATGTTGGTTTATACAGGTTGTCAATTTCTTCTTGTTTCAGTCTTAGAAGTTTATAGGTTTCTAGGAAAGCATCCATTTCTTCTAGATTGCTTAATTTATTGACATATAGCTGTTGATAATAATTTCTGATGATTGTTTCTATTTCCTTATGTTAGTCATGACCTTTCCCCTTTCATTCATAATTTTATTAATCTGGGTCATTTCGCTTTTCTTTTTTTTTAAGATTTTATTTATTTATTTGACAGACAGAGATCACAAGCAGGCAGAGAAGCAGGCAGAGAGAAAGAATGAAGCAGGCTCCCTGCTGAGCAGAGAGCACGATGCGGGGCTTGATCCCAGGACCCTGGGATCATGACCCGAGCAGAAGGCAGAGGCTTTAACCCACTGAGCCACCCAGGCGCCCCTCATTTTGCTTTTCTTTTGGATTAGTTTAACCAATGACTTACCGATCTTATTGATTCTTTCAAAGAACCTGGTTCTAATTTCCTTGATGTGTTCTACTGTATCTCTGGTTTCTAACTCATTGATCTGTGCTCTAACCTTGATTCTTTCCTTTCTCGTGCAAGGTGTTGGCTTAATCTATTGTTGATTTTCCGGTTCTTTAGGGTGTAAGAGAGTTGTGTATTTGGGATTTTTCAATTTTTTTAAGTGTGGCTTGGATGGTTATATATTTCCCCCATAGGACTGCCTTTGCCATATCCCATAGTTTTTGGACTGATGTGTCTTTATTCTCATTGGTTTCCATGAATTGTTTAAGTTCTTCGATTTCCTGGCTGATACAAGCATTTTTTTTAAATTTTAAATTTTAATTATTTTTTTATTTTCTTAAACATATAATGTATTTTTATCCCCAGGGGTACAGGTCTGTGAATTTCCAGGTTTACACACTTCACAGCATTCACCATAGCACATACCCTCCCCAATGTCCATAACCACATACCCCTCTCCCACACCTCCTCCCTCCAGCAACCCTCAGTTTGTTTTGTGAGATTAAGAGTCACTTATGGTTTGTCTCCCTCCCAATCCCATCTTGTTTCATTCATTCTTCTACCCCCTAACCCTCCATGTTGCATCTCCACTTCCTTATATCAGGGAGATCATATGATAGTTGTCTTTCTCTGCTTGACTTATTTCGCTAAGCATAT
>NC_081575.1:56601376-56605951 GCF_022355385.1 Mustela nigripes | reverse complement strand
CCATGTTGCATCTCCACTTCCTTATATCAGGGAGATCATATGATAGTTGTCTTTCTCTGCTTGACTTATTTCGCTAAGCATACTACCCTCTAGTTCCATCCACGTCATCGCAAATGGCAAGATTTCATTTCTTTTGATGGCTGCATAGTATTCCATTGTGTATATATACCACATCTTCTTTATCCGTTCATCTGTTGACAGACATCTAGGTTCTTTCCATAGTTTGGCTATTGTAGACATTGCTGCTATAAACATTTGGGTGCATGTGTCCCTTTGGATCACTACATTGGTATCTTTAGGGTAAATAGCCAGTACTGCAATTGCTGGGTCATAGGATAGTTCTATATTCAACACTTTGAGAAACCTCCAAGCTGTTTTCCAGAGTGGTTGCACCAGCTTGCATTCCCACCAGCAGTGTAGGAGGGTTCCCCTTTCTCCGCATCCTTGCCAGCATCTGTCATTTCCTGACTTGTTAATTTTAGCCATTCTGACTGGTATGAGGTGATATCTCATTGTGGTTTTGATTTGTATTTCCCTGATGCCAAGGGATGTGGAGCACTTTTTCATGTGTCTGTTGGCCATCTGAATGTCTTCTTTGCAGAAATGTCTGTTCATGTTTTCTGCCCATTCTTGATTGGATTATTTGTTCTTTGGGTGTTGAGTTTGCTAAGTTCTTTATAGATTTTGGACACTAGCCGTCTATCTGATATGTCGTTTGCAAATATCTTCTCCCATTATGTCAGTTGTCTTTCGGTTTTGTGAACTGTTTCCTTTGCTGTGCAAAAGCTTTTGATCTTGATGAAATCCCAATAGTTCATTATTGCCCTTGCTTCCCTTGCCTTTGGCAATGTTCCTAGGAAGATGTTGCTGTGGCTAAGGTCGAAGAGTTGCTTCCTGTGTTCTCCTCAAGGATTTTGATGGATTCCTTTCTCACATTGAGGTCCTTCATCCATTTTGAGTCTATTTTTGTGTGTGATGTAAGGAAATGGTCCAATTTCATATTTCTGCATGTGGCTGTCCAATTTACCCAACACCATTTATTGAAGAGGCTGTCTTTTTTCCATTGGACATTCTTTCTGCTTTGTCGAAGATTAGTTGACTATAGAGTTGGAGGTCTACTTCTGGAATCTCTATTCTGTTACATTGATCAATGTGTCTGTTTTTGTGCCAGTACCATGCTGTCTTGATGATGACAGCTTTGTAATAGAGCTTGAAGTCCGGAATTGTGATGCCACTAACTTTGGCTTTCTTTTTCAATATCCCTTTGGCTATTCGAGGTCTTTTCTGGATCCATATAAATTTTAGGGTTATTTGTTCCATTTCTTTGAAAACAATGGATGGTATTTTGATAGGAATTGCATTAAATCTGTAGCTTGCTTTAGGTAGCATAGACATTTTCACAATATTTGTTCTTCCAATCCAAAAGCATGGAACATTTTTCCATTTCTTTGTGTCTTCCTCAATTTCTTTCCTGAGTACGTTATAGTTTTCTGAGTATAGATTCTTAGCCTCTTTGGTTAGGTTTGTTCCTAGGTATCTTATGGTTTGGGGTTCAGTTATAAATGGGATTGACTCCTTAATTTCTCTATCTTCTGCCTTGTTGTTGGTGTAGAGAAATGCAACTGATTTCTGTGCATTGATTTTATATCCTGACACTTTACTGAATTCCTGTACAAGTTCTAACAGTTTTGGAGTGGAGCCTTTTGGGTTTTCCACATATAGTATCATATCATCTGTAAAGAGTGATAGATTGACTTCTTCTTTGCCGATTTGGATGCCTTTAATTTCCTTTTGTTGTGTGATTGCTGAGGGTAGGACTTCTAGTACTATGTGGAATAGCAGTGGTGATAATGGACATCCCTGCCATGTTCCTGACCTTAGCAGAAAAGCTTTCAGTTTTTCTCCATTGAGAATGATATTTGCGGTGGGTTTTTCATAAATGGCTTTGATAATATTGAGGTATGTGCACTCTATCTCTACACTTTGCAGAGTTTTGATCAGGAAGGGATGCTGAACTTTGGCCAATGCTTTTTCAGCGTCTTTTGAGAGTATCATATGGTTCTTGTAATTTCTTTTATTAATATATTGTATCACATTGATTGATTTGCAGATGTTGAACCAACCTCACAGCCCTGGAATAAGCCCCCCTTGGTCGTGGTGAATAATCTTTTTAATGTACTGTTGAATCCTATTGGCTCATATTTTGGTGAGAATTTTCGCATCTGTGTTCATCAAGGATATTGATCTATAGTTCTCTTTTTTGATGGGATCCTTGTCTGGTTTTGGGATAAAGGTAATTCTGGCCTCATAAAATGAGTTTGGAAGTTTTCCTTCCATTTCTATTTTTTGGAACAGTTTCAGGAGAATAAGAATTAGCTCCTCTTTAAACGTTTGGTAGAATTCCCCTGGGAAACCGTCTGGCCCTGGGCTTTAGTTTGTTTGGAGATTTTTGATGGCTGTTTCAATCTCCTTATTGGTTATGGGTCTGTTCAGGTTTTCTATTTCTTCCTGGTTCATTTGTGGTCGTTTATATGTCTCTAGGAATGCATCCATTTCTTCCAGATTGTCAAATTTGTTGGCGTAGAGTTGCTCATAATATGTTCTTATAATTGTATTTCTTTGGTGTTGTGATCTCTCTAATTCATTCATGATTTTATTTAGTTGGGTCATTTCTCTTTTCTTTTTGATAAGCCTGGCCAGGGGTTTATCAATCTTAGTAATTCTTTCAAAGAACCAGCTCCTAGTTTTGTTGATTTGTTCTATTTTTTTTTTGTTTCTATTTCATTGATTTCTGCTCTGATCTTTATGATTTAACTTCTCCTGCTGGGTTTAGGGTTTCTTTCTTGTTCTTTCTCCAGCTCCTTTAGGTGTAGGGTTAGGTTTTGTACTTGAGACCTTCCTTTTTTCTTGAGAAACGCTTGGACCGCTATATATTTTCCTCTCAGGACTGCCTTTGTTGTGTCCCACAGATTTTGAACCATTGTGGTTTCATTATCATTTTTTTCCATGAATTTTTTCAATTCTTCTTTTATTTCCTGGTTGACCCATTCATTCTTTAAAAGGATGCTGTTTAGTCTCCATGTATTTGGGTTCTTTTCAAATATCCTTTTGTGATTGAGTTCTAGCTTCAGAGCATTGTGATCTGAAAATAAGCAGGGAATGATCTCAACCTTTTGATACCGGTTGAGACCTGTTTTGTGACCCAGGATGTGATCTATTCTGGAGAATGTTCCATGTGCACTGGAGAAGAATGTGTATTTTGTTGCTTTGGGATGAAATGTTCTGAGTATATCTATGATGTCCATCTGGTTTAGTGTGTCATTTAAGACCTTTATTTCCTTGTGGATCTTTTGCTTGGATGACCTGTCCATTTCAGTGAGGGGAGTGTTAAAGTCCCCTACTATGATTGTATTATTGTTGATGTGTTTCTTTGATTTTGTTATTAATTGGTTCATATAGTTGCCTGCTCCCATGTTGGGGGCATAGATATTTATAATTCTTAGATCTTCTTGTTGGACAGATCCTTTGAGTATGATATAGTGTCCTTCCTCATCTCTTATTATAGTCTTTGGCTTAAAATCTAATTCATCTGATGTAAGGATTGCCACTCCTGCTTTCTTCTGATGTCCATTAGCATGGTAAATTCTTTTCCACCCCCTCACTTTAAATCTGGAGGTATCTTTGGGTTTAAAACTTGTAGGCACCACATAGATGGGTTTTGTTTTTTATCCATTCTGATACCCTGTGTCTTTTGATTGGGGCATTTAGCCCATTAACATTCAGGGTAGCTATTGAGATATATGAATTTAGTGCCATTGTATTGTCTGTAAGGTGACTGTTACTGTATATTGTCTCTGTTCCTTTCTGATCTACTACTTTTAAGCTCTCTCTCTGCTTAGAGGACCCCTTTCAATATTTCCTGTATATCTTCTTTGGTGTTTGCAAATTCTTTCAGTTTTTGTTTGTCCTGGAAGCTTTTTATCTCTGCTTTTATTTTCAATGATAGCCTAGCTGGGTATAGTTTTCTTGGCTGCATGTTTTTCTCGTTTAGTGCTCTGAATATATCATGACAGCTCTTTCTGGCCTGCCATGTCTCTGTGGATAAGTGTGCTTCCAATCTAATATTTTTACCATTGTACATTACATACTTCTTTTCCCGGGCTGCTTTCAGGATTTTCTCTTTGTCACTAAGACTTGTAAATTTTACTATTAGGTGATTGGGTGTGGACCTATTCTTATTGATTTTGAGGGGGGGTTCTCTGCATGTTCTGGATTTTGATGCTTGTCCCCTTTGCCATATTGGGGAAATTCTCTCCGATAATTCTCTCCAATATACCTTCTGCTCCCCTCTCTCTTTCTTCTTCTTCTGGAATCCCAATTATTCTATTGTTGTTTCGTCTTATGGTATCACTTATCTCTCAAATTCTCCCCTCGTGGTCCAGTAGCTGTTTGTTCCTCTTTTGCTCAGCTTCTTTATTCTCTGTCATTTGGTCTTCTATATTGCTAATTCTTTCTTCTGCCTCATTTATACTAGCAGTGAGAGCCTCCATTTTTGATTGCACCTCATTAATAGCT
>NC_081575.1:56567145-56601276 GCF_022355385.1 Mustela nigripes | reverse complement strand
CCTCATTAATAGCTTTTTGATTTCAACTTGGTTAGATTTTAGTTCTTTTATTTCTCCAGAAAGGGCTTTTATATCTCCTGAGAGGGTTTCTCTAATATCTTCCATGCCTTTTTCGAGCCCATCTAGAACCTTGAGAATCGTCATTCTGAACTCTAGATCTGACATATTACCAATGTCTCTATTGATTAGGTTCCTAGCCTTCGGTACTGCCTCTTGTTCTTTTTTTTGTGTTGAATCTTTCCGCCTTGTCATTTTGTCCAGATAAGAGTATATGAAGGAGCAAGTAAAATACTAAAAGGGTGGTAAAAACCCCAGGAAAATATGCTTTAATCAAATCAGAAGAGACCCCAAATTATGGGGGCGGGGAGAAAGGGGATAAAAAGAGGTTCAGAAAAAAAAAAGAAAACGAGTAAAGAAAAAATATAAAAAAGAAAAAAATATATACATATATTAGATAAAGTAGTTAAAAAACGTTTAAAAAGGAAAGGGTAAAAGTTAAAAAATTTAGCAAAAGAAGAAAAAAATTTGAAAAAAAAAAACAAATTAAATTAACTGCAAGACTAATGAATCATGGGGAGAAAGCCATGAGTTTGGTGCTTTGCTTTCTCCTCCTCTGGAATTCCGCTGCTCTCCTTGGTATTGGATCTGCACTCCTTGGTAGATGAACTTGGTCCAGGCTGGATTTCTTGTTGATTTCCTGGGGGAGGGGTCTGTTGTAGTGATTCTCAATGTCTTTGCCCCAGGTGGAATTGCACCGCCCTTACCAGGGCCTGGGCTGAGTAATCCGCTTGGGTTTGCTTTCAGGAGCTTTTGTTCCCTGAACGCTTTCTGTAGAGTTCTGGAGGACGGGAATGAAAATGGTGGCCTCCCAGTCTCCAGCCCAGAGGATCCGAGAGCTTGGGGTCCCACTCCTCAGTGCACCCTCAGAGAATAGCCCCCAATAACTCCCGTCTCCCTGGCCTCTGGCCGCGCTCTGAGCTCACCCAGGCTGTGACTGGTTCAAGGTAACCCCGAGCTGAGAGCTCACTCTTCGGCTCTGTCTCTGTAGCCGGCTTTCCCGTTCTAATACCTGCAAGCTCTGCAACACTGAGACACCCCAATCCTTCTGTGACCCTGCGGGACCTGGGGCCACACTGACCCCGCATGGGCTTCACACCAGTTTAGCCTCTGGAATGATATCCCTCAGCAGAAGAGACTTTTAAAAGTCCCGATTTTGTGCTCTGTTGCTCCGCCGCGTTCTGGGAGCCAGCCCCTCCCCCCACAGTCTTTCTGTCAATTTGTATTCACTTCTCTGCCAGTCATACCTTTCAGAAAGTGATTGATTTTCTGTTTCTATAATTGCTGTTCTTCTTCTCTTCAATCTCCCATTGGATTTGTAGGTGTTTGCGATGTTTAGATAAGCTATCTAGCTGATCTCCTGCTACCCGATGTAGCCTTATCCTGCTACTTCTCCACCATCTTGACTCCTCCCCACTGATCCAAACATCATTGAGCAGGATGGTCTTTAGCTTCCAGGTGTTTGGATTCCTTCCAAACTTTTTCTTCTGGTTGAGTTCCAGTTTCAAAGCATTGTGGTCTGAGAACCCTAAGGGAATAATCTCAGTCTTTTCCTATTGGTTGAGCCCTGATTTGGGACCCAATACATGATGTTTCTGGAGAAAGTTTGATGATCATTCAAGAAGAATGAATATTCTATTGTTTTAGGGTGGAATGTTCTGTATGTGTCTATGAGGTCCATCTGGTCCAGGGTGTCATTCCAAACTTTTGTTTCTTTGCTGATTTTCTGCTTAGATGATCTGTCTATTGCTGAGAGTGGAGTGTTGAGGTCTCCTACAATTAATGTATTATCATCAATATGTCTCTTTATTTTGGTCAACAGTTAGCTTATGTAGTTGGCTGCTTCCATATTGGGAGCATAAATATTTACAATTATTAGATCTTCTTGGCGGATATACACTTTACGAATGATGTGGTGTCCTTCTGTATCTCTGACTACAGTCTTTAGCTTCAAATCTATTTTATCTGATATGAGAATCCCTACCCCAGTTTTCTTTTGAAGGCCATTGATATGAAAGATGGTTCTCCATCCTTTCGCTTTCAGTATGAATGTAACTTCAGGTTCAAAATGGGTGTCTTGTAGACAGCATATGCTCGGGTCCTGTCATTTTACCCAATCTGCAACCCTGTGCCATTTTATGGGAGTATTTAGGCCATTCACATTGAGTGTGATTATTGAAAGATATGTTTTTATTGACATTGTGTTGCCTATAAAGTCTTTGTTTCTATAGATTGTCTCTGTAAATTTCTGTTCTATGTCACTCTTGGGTTCTTTCTTCTTTTATAGAACCCCCCCCCTTATTACTTCTTGCAGGGATAGCTTGGTGGTCACATACTCTTTTAAACCTTGCCAATATTGGAAAGCTCTTTATCTCTCCATCCATTTTCAATGTCAGTCTTGCTGGATAAATTATTCTTGACTGCATATTCTTCTCATTTAGTGCCCTGAATACATCTTGCCAGACCTTTCTGGCTTGCCAGGTTTCTGTGGATGGGTCTGATGCTATTCTGATGGTCCTTCCTCTGTACATAAAGAATCTTTTCCTTCTAGCTGCCCTTAAGATCTCTTGTCTGAAATTATGATTTGTGAATTTCCCAATTAGGTATTAATTCGTGAACTTCCCAATTAACTGGATGTCTTTCTAGACTTGTTGATCTTGGGGGTATCCTTTCTGCCTCTAGGACATGAACACTTGTTCCATTCCCCAGACTGGGAAAATTTTCATCTGGAATATGTTAGACTATATCTTCTAGTCTTCTCTCTTTCTCCACCCCCTCAGGGATTCCAATAATTCTGAGCTTGGAACATTTTGTGGCTTCATTTATTTCCCTAATTCTGTTTTCATGCCTTCTAAGGTGCTTGTTCCAGGCCTCCTCCTGATCCTTCTTTTCTCTCAGTTTGTCTTGTAGATCACTAATTCAATCTTCTGTCTTGATTACTGTAGCTGTTAGAGTATTTAGATTAGACTGGATCTCATTGATAGCATTTTTAACTTCTGCCAGATTGGCTCTCATTTCTGCCCTTAGAGATTCTTTGTTTTTACTAATAGTCTTCTCCAACTTAGCCATTGCCTGGATAATTGTTACCCTCAATTCCCTTTTTGACATACTGTTTATGTCTATATCTAATAGTTTTGTGGCAGAGGACACAGTCTTTGAATTTTTCCTCTGTTGGGTGTGCCTCCTTCTAGTCATTTTGGTGAGAGGTGGTGGAGGGGATATATGACTATATATATCAACCACAATCCAGGCAGGGTGCACCCTGGAAAGTTTTGGAGCAATCAGAAGTCACCATCAAAAAGAAGGAAAAAAAGGGAGAAAAAAAGAGAGAGAGAGGGAAACAAAGAGAAAACCCAGCCAAAAGGAGACCCATAAGTAAGATTTATAAGGTACATAAACAAAAACGAAGAAACAAAAAGACCAAAAAAAGTAAATGACAAGAAAAAAAGAAGAATTTAGCAAAATGAATCTCAGGAATGATTTATATAATACCAGAACAAAAAGAAATATACAGAAACACTGAGAGAAGAATAAGATGAGAAGGTGGTTCTAAACTCTTGATATGGTCGAGGAAGGTTATTTCAGTTCTTCTTGGGTGTATCTTGTTATCTTTGCTAAAAGATAAACTCAACTTTTCAGAAATAAAGGGAAATTAAAACTGGTTTATATATAGGGGTATTATTGAATAGGGAAAAAGGATTACCTTGAAGTTTATATCTGGATGTATCTTTAAAAAAAGAGAGAAAGAAAACACAGGTATATGTATGACAGAAGTTCAAGTTAAAAAATTATTGTGGAATATGTTGTATTAAATCTCTATTTGTAATGGTAAGTAGTTTAAAAAATTAAAAGAACAAGAATTTTGAGAACGAATTTAAAAAAAGAAAGAAAGAAAAGTTGTGTCTATGAAATATACAGGCTTTGGGGCAATAGCAGGAGATTAATATATTGTGTTCCCCTGATGTTGGGGTTTTATAGTTTTATGAGGACCCTGTGGTGGTTGTCCTCTTGTTCTTTTGGCTTGTCTTCTGGGGGTGGGGTTTGCCACATTGTTTTTCAGTCAGTCTTGGTTGGGCTGAGTCACCTTGCCCCCTATGAAGGGGCTGGGCTCTGTGCAAACTGGTTTTTCAGGCTTTTGTTCTCTGGAGGTTTTTGTTTTTTGGTGGCTTTTTGGAGATTTAGTGGAAAGTAAGCTGTCCGGATCCAGACCTCCACCTCAGAGAGAAGCTTCAGACTGGTCCCCTCTGGGTAGTCGAGAACACACAGACTCCCACTCTGCAAACTCCGCTGAACATCACAACCTCCGACAGGTGGTTTGCACCTTAAGCCACCATCCCAGTGGTCACCCGAGGTCCCTGCTTGTCTCTGCACCCCCATAACACTAAAACCACAAGTGATATTGGTCTGGGGAACCCTATTCCAATGGCTGCTCTTACCGGGACTGCTGTCTGTTGTCCAGGCCTACACTGGGTGCACTCACATCCAATGGCTGTGCAGTTTGCAGAAGGCTGCCAGCTGATGGATCCTTTTTTTTTTTTTTAAAGATTTTATTTATTTATTTGTCAGAGAGAGAGCACAGGCAGACAGAATGGCAGGCAGAGGCAGAGGGAGAAGCAGGCTCCCTGCCGAGCAAGGAGCCCGATGTGGGACTTGATCCCAGGACACCAGGATCATGACCTGAGCCGAAGGCAGTTGCTTAACCAACTGAGCCACCCAGGCATCCCCAGCTGATGGATCCTGACTGGAGTCTGCCAGGTTCTCTCAGGCACAGGCTGGGTGCACTGAGACTCTGTGGTCACACAGGTTGTGGAAAGCTGTGGGTTGCAGAAGGCTACATGTCTCAGAAGGCTTCAGGCTCAGAGACTTCCAGCCAGCACCTACACTGGGCTGTCCCAGGCGCTGGCAGAAGTGTGCCCAGCAGTGGTGCAAGCAGCAGAAAGCCACTTTCAAGGACCACAGACTGGAGGCCCAGCCGGGCTCTCTTTGGCATGAGTGGTCGCCAGTGGTAACCATCCTGGGACCTTGGGCTTAGGCCCCTGCCCATGACCACCCAATTCCACCAGTTTCCCCTTAAGATCTTTTGCTCTTTTTGAGTGCTTTTAACCAGACTCCAAGTTAATGCTGGTCCCCAACCACAGGGCACTTTCATATTGAAGTATTGCTTTCCAAGGGTTGCTTCTGGTAGCTCCTTTCCCCTTCTGTTTATCTCCCTATATCATTCCGAGTGTTCCTACTCCACTTTATCTCTCCACTGATGTCTTCTGCCCCTGTAGAGATCCAGAAGTGTATAATCGTACATCTCAGGCTGATTTAATATGTGTTTAGAGTGTTCTAATAGATATTTAGCTCACTTTAGGGGACTGGTTGAAACAAGGTCTCCTACTTCTGCGTCACCTTGCCCCTCCTCTTAACAAGTTTTATAAGGACATCGTAAGAAAGGAAATTTATAGGCCAGTCTCTCCCATGAACAAAGAAGTAAAATCTCAAAAAAACAGCAAGCTCAGTTCAATGATAAATTAAAATTATAGTATATCACGGACATATCGGCATTATTCCAATTTAACAGTTGAAAATGAATCTAATTAAACAGAGTAAAAGAATAACAGTGAAATATATAGCCATCTGAAATGAGGTCGAGAAAACATTGAGTAAAATTCATTGTTTGCACGTGATAAAAACTTTTAGCAAAATTGGGGCACCTGGGTGGTTCAGTCAGTTAAGTGTCTTTGGCTCACGTTATGATCCCAGGGTCCTGGGACTGACTAGGTCTCTTTGCTCAGCAGGAAACCAGCTTCTCCCTCTCCCTCTGCTGCTTCCCTTGCTTGTGCTCTCTTTCCTCTCTCTCTCTCTCTCTCTGTTGAATAAACAAATAAAATCTTTAAAGAAAACTTTTAGCAAAATAATAGATGATAATTACTTTTTTGATAAAAGTTGTCTACAAGTAATAAAGTACAGCAACATCATACTTAATGGTGAAATAGTATAAAACTTCTATGAAATTAGTAATGAGATAAATATGTGCTATCATTATTTCTATTCCACGTTAAAACAACAAATCTAACCCATGGTATTGAAAGTCAGAATATTGGTTACATTTGGAAAAGTAAGGGTGGTAGAGATTGGAAAGGACACAAGAAGGGCTTCTCTAGTCCGTATTATTTTCCATTTCTTGATCTGGGTAGTGGTTATATGTTTGTTCTAATTTTGGATTATTTCATTCATCAGTACAATTAGGATTTGTGTAATTTTCTTCATGTAGTCTGTATTTTAATAAAACTCTTTGTGTGTTCCTCAGAAATACTCCATGTATCCTTTTATATGTAACTGATCCTTATATTATCCCTATGAAGGACGCCCCTTTAAAGAGGTTCATTTTGTGCTAGCTTGCCAGAGTACATGAAATCCCAATATCAGTGTTCATTTTCTACATTAAGATATTATTTCTTCAGTATCTCATAAGTGGGTACATGTCATTTGGGACAGTGGTCCCTGATTTTACCTATATTTCAAGTTATGCAACTTAGAAAATTTATTTAAATATTATTTTTTGGCCATGATTAATTAATTTGAATATGGTTGACACATGATGTTAATTTCAGGTATGCAGCATCATGATTCAACAACTCTATACATGGGGATATGCTCACTGTAAGAGTAACTACAATTGGTCTGCATGCAACAATGTTGCAATAACACGACTATATTCCATATACTGGTTCTTTTGTGACCATGACTTATTCATTCTGTAACTGTAAGCCTGTATGTCCCACCCTCTTCACCCCTTTTGTGCATCCCCCAACCCCTCCTTTCTGGCACCTGTCAGTTTGTTCCCTGTATTTATAAATCTGATTCTGCTGTTGTTTTATTCATTTGTTTTGTGTTTTAGGTTTCACATATGAGTGAATTGTATAGTATTTCTCTCAGTCTGAGTTATTTTACTTAGCATTATACCCTCGAGGGCCATCTATGTTGTCTCAAAAGGCATGATCTCATCCTTTTTTATGACTGAACAATATTCCAATGTACACATATTCCACTTTTTAAACATTCGTCTATTTATGTGTACTTGGGCTGCTTCCATACTGTGGTTATTGTAAATACTGCTGCAATAAATGTGGGGGAGTGCATATATCTTCTTAGTGTTTTCGTTTTCTTTGGTTAAATACCCAATAATGGAATTTTTGAATCATATGGTGTTTCTGTTTTTTAAAAAAGATTTATTTATACGTGTGTGAGAAAGAGAGAGAGTGCGAGCACGTGGGGGAGTGGCAGAGGGGGAGAGAAGGGAGAGAAAGAATCTCAATCAGCGGGGCACCTGGGTGGTTCAGTGGGTTAAGCCTCTGCCTTCGGCTCAGGTCATGATCCCAGGACCCTGGGATCGAGCCCCACATGGGACTCTCTTCTCCGAGGAGAGCAAGCTTCCTCCTCTCTCTCTGCCTGCCTCTCAGCCTACTTGTGATCTCTGTCTGTCAAATAAATAAATAAAATCTTAAAAAAAAAAAAAAGAATCTCAAGCATTCTCTCCACTGAGCACATACCCCAATGTAGGGCTCAGTCGCACAACCATGAGACCATGACTTGAGCTGAAATCAAGAGTCAGACACTTAACTGACTGAGCCACCCAGGTGCCCCTGTATTTCTATTTTTAATTTTTTTGAGGAAACTCTGTATTGTTTTTCTCAGTGACTGCACCAATTTACATTCCTACTACCATTGTATAAGGGTTCCTTTTTCTCCACATCCTCTCCAACACTTCTTATTTCTTGTCTTTTTGATTTTAGCCATTCTAACAGATATAAGGTAGTATGATATTGTGGTTTTGATTTGCATTTTCCTGATGATTAGTGATGTTAAGCAGCTTTTCATGTGTCTGTTGGGCATTTGTATGTTTTCTTTGGAAAAATGTTCAGATCCTTTGCCTACGTTTTAATCTGATTATTTAGGTTTTTTTGGTGTGGAGTTGTATACATTTTTATATATTTTGGATATTAAACCTTATCAGACATATTTGCAAACAACTTCTCTCATTCAGTAGGTTCCTTTTTGGTTTTGTTGATGGTTTCCTTCAATGCTCAAAAGCTTTTAATTTTGCCGTAGTCTCAATAGCTTATTTTTGTTTTTGTTTCCCTTGATTTAGGAAATGGATCTCCAAAAATATTGCTATGGCTGATGTCAGAGAAATTATTGCCTATGCTCTCTTCTAAGATTTTTATGGTCTCTGATCTTACATTTATTTATTTATTTATTTAAAAAATCTATTATGTTCAGTTAGCCAACATATAGTACATCATTAGTTTTTGATGTAGTGTTCAGTGATTAATTAGTTGTATATAACACCCAGTGCTCATCACAACACATGCCCTCCTTAATACCCATCACCTGGCTGGTCTTAACATTTAGATCTTTAATCTATTTTGAGCTCTTTTTTTTTTTTTTTTGCATAGTGTTCAAAGTGGTCCATTTTCATTCTTTTGCATATAGCTTTTTAGTTTTCCCAGCATCAATCATTAAGGAGACGGTCTTTTCCCCAATCTATATTCTTGCCTCCTTTGTCATTGATTAAGTGACCATATAAGTGTGAGTTTATTTCTGGGCTTCTATTCTGTTTCACTGATCTATGTGTCTGGTTTTGTTACAACATCATACTGTTCTTATTTATTTATTTATTTATTTATTTTGGTGTAAAATGCTGGTTTTATTAAAGTATGGGGACGGGACCCATGGACAGAAAGAGCGCTGCACTGGGGTCTTGAGGAGTCTCTGACTGTATACTCAGGAGTTGGGGGAAGTAAGGAAAATAGAGGTTTCAAAAGGATTTTTATATGTTAAAGAAGACTCAGGATACTGGAGGTTTGGCTATTATCAAACTAAGGCATTAACTTTAAGAGAGTTGGGAGATTCCTGGAAGAATGTCACACAGGTCCCACCCAGGTTGGGGGAGGTTGTAGGGTTTCCGCTAACACTTTGTCTTTAGCTAGCCTTCTGCTCCATCATCATTTCCCCCCCCCCAATCAGTTTTGACCTTAAATCTTTAAGGTTGTTGAAGGTGGAAGGTCTTATCTTCTGTAATGTCTCCCTGCTGAATAGGGGCATTAGAGATGTGCCTACCTATGTGTCAGTTGGGGAACATATAGGGGAGTTATGAGAGGGAAGGCAGCTGAATCCAACGCTGTCAACATATATGAATGTCCTTGGATAGAAAGGATCTTCTGTGGATTTGAAGCCATTGTAGGGATGGAGTCTCAGTACCAAATGGAGAGATACTGAAAAAGACAATGCATTAAGGTTAGTAATTACCATACTGTTTTTACTGTTATGTCTTTGTAGTATATCTTGAAATCTGGAATTTGATACCTCCAGCTTTGTTCTTTCTCACATTTTCTTTGGTTATTTGGTGTCTTTTGTGGTTCCATATAAAATTTGGTAGTATCTATTCTATTTTTATGAAAATAGAAAATATTATATATATTATAATAATATAATACATTATCATATTATATATACTAATATAAAATATTATTAAGTATTGTGAAAATATTTTTTGTGAAAAATACTACTGGTATTCTGACAGGGGTTGCATTGAATGTGTAGGTTTCTTTGGATAATACAAACAATTTAACAATATTAATTATTCCAATCTATGAGCACAGATATTTTTCAATTTGTCGATGTAGTCATCAATCTCTGTCATCAGTGTTTTATAGTTTTCAGAGTACAGGTCTTTCATCTCTTTAGTTAAGTTTATTCCAAGGTATTTTATTCTCTTGGTGCTGTTGTAATTAATGTTGTTGCTTTTGTTTTGTTTTCTTTCTGCAGCTCAATATTAGTTTATAGAAAAACTACTGATTTCTGGGTATTATTTTTGTACCCTGCAACTTTATTGAATTCATTTATTACTTCTAGTAATTTGTTGGTGGACTCGAGGATTTTTTATATATCATATTATGATATATGCAGGTAGTAACAGTTTAACTTCTTCTTTACCAACATGGATGTTTCCTATTTCTTCTTTTTTTTAATTTTTTTTTTATTCCTGTGGCTAGACTTCTAGTACTATTTTGAGTAAAAGAGGCAAGAGTGGACATCCTTGCTGTGTTCCTGATATTGGATAAAAACTCTGTTTTTCACTATTGGGTATGATGTTATCTGCAGGTTCTTCATAGATGGCCTTTATTATGTTGATATATATTTTCTCTAAACACACTTTATTAAGGGTTTTTATCACAAACAGATGCTGAATTTGTCAAATGCTTTTTCCCTATCTATTGAGATCCTATGATTTTTATCCTTCCCTTTGTAAATGTGGATTATCATGTTGATTTGTGAATATTGGACTATTCTTGCATCCCTGGAATAAGTCCCACTTAATTGTGGTGAATGATCCTTTTAATGTATTGTTATATAGGGTTTTCTAATATTTTGTTGAAGATTTTTGGATTTATGTTAATCAGAGATATGGGCCAGTAGTTTCCTTCCTCCCTCCCTCCCTTCCTCCCTCCCTTCCTTCCTCCCTCCTTCTCTCTCTCCCCCTGTCTCTCTCTCCCCCGTCTCTCTCTTTCCTTTCCTTTCCTTTCCTTTCCTTTCCTTTCCTTTTCCCTTCCTTTCCTTCTTCCCTCCCTCCCTCCATCTCTCTGTCCCACCCTTTCCTTCCCTTCCCCTTCCTTTTCCTTTTCCTTCCCCTTCTCCTTTCTCTTTCCCTTTCCTTTCCCACTTCCCTCCCCACCTGTCCTTCTCCCCTTCCCTCCTTTCCCTTCTCTTTCCTTCCTTCCTTCCTTCCTATTTTATCTTTGTCTTGTTTTGGTATAAGGGTAGTGCTGGTTTCATAGAATGTATTTGGAAGCTTTCCTTCTATTTTTTGGCATAGTTTGAGAAGAACAGGTATTAACTCTTCTTTAAATGTTGGAAAGATTTCCCTTATGAATATATGTGGTCCTAGTCTTATTTTTTGGTAGTTTTTTTGATTGCTGATTCAGTTTCATTAGGAGTAATTGGTCTGCTCAGATTTTCTATCTCTTTCTGATTCAGTTTTGGAAGATTATTATTTAAGAATTCATTTTTTTTTCTAGGTTGACCAATTTGTTGGAATGTAATTTTTTTGTAACAGTATGTTATAATCCTTTTTACTTCTGTGGTGTTCTTGTTACTCTCTCTCACTCCTGATTTTAATACTTTATTTTATTATTTATTATTTTATTTTTCTATTATTTATTTGGGGGGATGATTTGTTTTGATTTATTTTGTTTCATGGCTTTTGTTATTTTTTAATTTATTATTTTTTATTATGCTCAGTTAGCCACCATATAGTACATTAGCTTTGAGGTAGTGTCCAATGCTTCAATAGTTACATCCAGTGCTCCTCACAAAATGTGCCCTCTTTAATCCCCATTACCTGGTTGCCCCATCCCCCACCTCCCTCCACTCTGAAACCCTCAGTTTGTTTTCCAGAGTCCAGATTCTCTCTCATGGTTTGTCTCCCTCTCTGATTTCACCCCATTCAGTTTTCCTTCCCTTCCCCTATGGTCCTCTGCACTAATCCTTATGTTCCACAAATAAATGAAACCATATGATAATTGTCTTTTTTTGCTTGACTTGTTTCACTTAACATAATTCCCTCCAGTTCCATCCAAGTGGATGCAAATGGTGAGTATTCATCCTTTCTGATGGCTTATTTAATTTATTTATTTTATTTGGGTCTTTCTCTTTTCTTCTGATGAGTTTGACTAAAGGTTTGTGACTTTGGTTTGTCTTTTCGAAGAAACATATCTTGGTTACATTGGTCTTTTCAACTGTTGTCTGTTTCTATTTCATTTGTTTCTTTTCTGATCTTCAATAATTTATTTTTCTCCTACTAACTTTGGGCTTTGTTCTTTTTTTCCCTAGTTCCTTTAGTTATGAGATCAGATTATTTGAGCTTTTTCTTATTTCTTGAAGTAGGCCTGTATCATTACAATCTTCTCTCTTAGAAATTCTATCACCGTGTTTCAAAGATTTGGGGCCATTTTGTTTTCATTTTCATTTTTGCCCCTGTGTTTTTTTATTTCTTCTTTGATTTTTTTGCTAACCCATTGTTTATTTAGTAACAGGTACTTTAGCCTCTATGTGCTTGTGTGTTTTCTGGATTTTTTTGCTTGTGATTCATTTCTAGTTTCATTCTATTGTTGGAAAAGATGCATGATACAATTTCAAACTTCTCAAACTATTTGAGACATATTTTGTGGCCTATCTTAGAGAGTGTTCCATGTGCACCAGGAATATTATTCTATATGTTGTAAGTTATGTCCTAAAAATAGCTAAGTACATCTGGCATTTATTACAGTTGTGCACTGTGATTTATGCACTTTAAAGTCACCTTTCATTGATGAAGGTCTGGGAAAGGCTAAAGAGAGTAAGTTAATTCAATAGCTTTTCAGAGGAATCATAATTATTTTAAGCAATTTTTTAAATTTTATTTTTTATTTTCAGCATAACAGTATTCATTATTTTTGCACCACACTCAGTGCTCCATGCAATCCGTGCCCTCTATAATACCCACCACCTGGTACCCCAAACTCTCACCCCCCCCTTCAAAACCCTCAGGTTGTTTCTCAGAGTCCATAATATCTCATGGTTCACCTCCCCTTCCAATTTCTCTCAACTCCCTTCTCCTCTCCATCTCCCCTTGTTCTCCATGCTATTTGTTATGCTCCACAAATAAGTGAAACAATACGATAATTGACTCTCTCTGCTTGACTTATTTCACTCAGCATAATCTCTTCCAGGCCCAACCATGTTGCTACAAAAGTTGGGTATTCGTCCTTTCTGATGGAGGCATAATACTCCATAGTGTATATGGACCACATCTTCCTTATCCATTCATTCATTGAAGGGCATCTTGGTTCTTTCCACAGTTTGGCGACCGTGGCCATTGCTGCTATAAACATTGGGGTACAGATGGCCCTTCTTTTCACTACATCTGTATCTTTGGGGTAAATACCCAGGAGTGCAATTGCAGGGTCATAGGGAAGTTCTATTTTTAATTTTTTGAGGAATCTCCACACTGTTCTCCAAAGTGGCTGCACCAACTTGCATTCCCACCAACAGTGTAAGAGGGTTCCCCTTTCTCCACATCCCCTCCAACACATGTTGTTTCCTGTCTTGCTAATTTTGACCATTCTAACTGGTGTAAGGTGATATCTAGAGACCCTGAATTGCTAAGGAAATGTTGAAAAACAAAAATAAAACTGGGGGCATCACGTTACCTGATTTCAAGCTTTACTACAAAGCTGTGATCACCAAGACAGCATGGTACTGGCATAAAAACAGACACATAGACCAGTGGAACAGAGTAGAGAGCCCAGATATGGACCCTCAACTCCATGGTCAAATAGTCTTCGACAAAGCAGGAAAAAATATACAGTGGAAACAAGACAGTCTCTTCAATAAATGGTGCTGGGAAAACTGGGCAGCTATATGTAGAAGAATGAAACTCGACCATTCTCTTACACCATACACAAAGATAGACTCAAAATGGATAAAAGACCCCAGTGTGAGACAGGAATCCATCAGAATCCTGGAGGAGAACATAGGCAGTAATCTCTTCGATATCAGCCACAGCAACTTCTTTCATGATATGTCTCCAAAGGCAAAGGAAACAAAAGTGAAGATGAACTTTTGGGACTTCATCAAAATCAAAAGCTTCTGCACAGCAAAGGAAACAGTCAAGAAAACAAAGAGGCAATCCACGGAATGGGAGAAGATATTTGCAAACGACAGTACAGACAAAAGGTGATATCCAGGATCTATAATGAACTCCTCAAACTCAACACACACAAAACAGACAATCATATCAAAAAATGGGCAGAAGATATGAACAGACACTTCTCCAGTGAATACATACAAATGGCTATCAGACACATGAAAAAATGTTAATCATCACTAGCCATCAGGGAGATTCAAATTAAAACTACATTGAGGAATCATCATTTTAAATTAAGTATGACAATTTTTATCATTCAAAATTAAGTCACATATTTCAAGGTTAACTCATACATCTTATTCTTCAATTAAAATGAGCATATTGAATTTTTCCATTGTATTGAAAGGAAAGAACGAACTTTACAAATTTCCAAGTGTATTTTAAAGCCATTATTACAATATAATGGGTTGCCTAGTTGAAGAATAATATTCCATCAGTAGACAGAAGCTATTTTGCACTCTTGTTTTAACAAGAGACAGTCTTTTAAAAATGACTTAATTGAACAAAAAATATTACTTAGCTGAAATATAATTTATATCCTACACAATTTATTGATTTAAATAGAACAATTCAGTTCAGTGCTTTTTTATATATTAAAAGTTCTGCAACCATTACCTCAGTCAGTTTTACGACATTTTTACCACACCCTCAAAATACCACATCTTCATTTTCAGTCACTCCCACCTCCCTGACCACCATAATCACCATGCTCACCCCAGCTGTAGCTAACCTCTAAACTACATTGTGTCTTTATAGATTTTTTATTGTGCATATTTCACACAAATTAAATCACATAATATGTGGTCTTTTGTGACTGGCTATTTTCCCTTAAAATAATGTTTTCAAAGTTCAGTCATGTTATGTCCATGCATTAATGCTTCATTCCTATTTATTGATAAATAATATTCCATTGTATAGAAAACTACATTTTGTTTATCTATTCATCAGTTGATAGACATATGAGTTGCTTCCACACTTTGGTTTATGAATAATGCTGCTGTGACTTTCATGTACAAGTTTGTACTTACATATGATTTTATTTATCTTAGGTATATACCTAAGAAAGGAATTTTTGGATCAAATGCTAACACTATGTTTAATGTTTTGAAAAAGTTTTAGATTACTTTCTGACGTGTCTGCATCATTTTACATTCCCACAAGCAGTGTTTGCAGGTTTCAGTTTCTCCATATCCTGAACCAAATTTATTATTATATGATGTTTTGATTATAGCCTTCATTGTTATGTGTTATGAAGTGTTATGTCATTGTGATTTTGATTTACGTTTCCCTGTTGGTTAATGATAATGGCAATTTTAGCCAATTTTATATCATCCTGAGAGAAATGGTTTTAAAATTGGTTTGTTTTTTCATTATTGAGTTGTAAGGATCCTTTGTATATTCTTGGTACAAGTCCTTTATCAGATGTAAGATTTACAAATATTTTCTGCCATTATATGGGTTTTCTTTTCACTCTTATGGTGTTCTTTGAGCACAAAAGTTTTTAATTTTGATAAAGTTCAATTTCTTTGTTTTGTTTCCTTTGTTACTCATGTTTTTGGTTTGCATTTTTGGGTTTTTATATTTTATTTATTTTTAATTTCTAATGTCTTTAATTAAAATAGTTTTTAAAATTAAAATTAAAAAAATAATTTTTATTATGTTCAATTAGCCAACATATCATTAGTTTTTGATGTAGTGTTCAGTGATTCATTACTTGTGTATAACATCCAGTACTCATCACAACACGTGCTCTCCTTAGTACCTATCATCTGGTTACCCTGTCACCCCACCCCCCTCCCGTCTGTAACCCTCAGTTTATTTTCCCAGGTCCAGAGTCTCTCATGGTTTATCTCCTCTCTGATTTCTTCCCATTCAGTTTTTATATACAATGGATTGACATGGATGGATCTGGTGGGGATTATGCTAAACTAAGTCAAGCTGAGAAAGACAATTATCATATGGTTTCACTCATATGTGGAATATAAGGAATAGTGCAGAGGACCATAGGGAAAGGGAGGGAAAACTGAACGTTTTTTCATATTTTAATAACTATTTCCTAATCCAAGATAATAATGATTTATGCCTATATTTTCTACTAACAATTTTATAATTTTAACTCTTATATTTAAATTTATGATAAATTATGTGTTAATTTTTTATGATGTGAGGTAGAAGTCCAACTTCATTCATTTTTATGTGGATACCCAGTTGTCCTGACACCATATGTTGAAAAGATTATTTTTTCTGTATTTAATTGTATTGGTACTCTTCTTGAAAATCAGTTGACAGTGAGTGTAACAATGTACTTACGAACTCTCAGTTCTGGTCTGTTGATCCATATGTATACCTGTATGACAGTACCAGAATTACCTTGACTCCTGTGGCACTGTAATAAATTGAAAAATTGGTTAAGTATGAGTCCATCAAATTTGTTCATTTTAAAGATGGTATCAATTATTCTGTACTTGTATTTCCATATGAATTTTGTGATTATCCCATCAATTTCTTTAAAAAGAAAGAGAAATAGGTAGGATTTTGACAGAGATTTTATGGAATCTTTAGACCAATTTCAACAGTATTGCCATGTTAACAATTAAGGCTTTCAGTCCATAGGCAGGAGATAACTTTCCATTTACTTAAGTATTATATAATTTCTTTTAACAATTATATGTTTTGGTGTACATGTCTCACACTTTTCTTATGCATGTTTTTAAACATTTTATTATATTTTTATTATTTTTGATGTTATATTAAATAGAATTGTTTTCTTAATTTTCTTTTTTTTTAAGATTTTGTTTCCTTATTTATTTGACAGACAGAGATCACAAGTAGGCAGAGAGGCAGGCAGAGAGAGAGGAGGAAGCAGGCTCTCTGCCGAGCAGAGAGCCCGATGTGGGGCTCGATCCCAGGACTCTGGGATCATGACCCGAGCCGAAGGCAGAGGCCCCAACCCACTGAGCCACCCAGGCATCCCTCTTAATTTTATTTTCATATTGTTCATTACTGTGTATAAAATTGCAATTGATTTTTAACGTTATATTTTATTTACTTATTATTATTTTTTAATGTTCAATTAGCCAACACATAGTACATCATTAGTTTTTGAGATAGTGTTCAAGGATTCATTAATTGAACATAACCCCCAGTGCTCATCACAACATGTGCCCTCCTTAATACCCACCACCAAGTTACATCATCTTCCCCCACCACCCTCCCTTCTGTAACCCTCAGTTTATTTTCCAGAGTCTAGAGTTGCTCATGGTTTATCTCCCTATCTGATTTCTTCCCATTCTGTTTTCCCTCCTTTCCCCTGTGTTCTTCCACGTTATTCCTTATGATCCACTATGAGTGAAACCATATGATAATTTTCTTTCTCTGCTTGACTTATTTCACTTAGCATAATCCCTTCCAGTTCCATGCATGTTAATGCATAATAGTGGGTATTCATCTTTTCTGATGGTTGAGTAATATTCCATTGTATATATGAACCACATCTTCTTTATCCATTCATCTGTTGAAGGACATCTCAGCTTCTTCCACATTTTTATCTCATTTTTGTCTTCTTTAAGTCTTAGAAAATAATTTGTTGAGACCTGCTGCTGTTGAGCACTCTACACTGTCTGGAAAGTATTCACACCTTATCCTGACTTTCTACTCCTAATTTCCCTTTTTCATAACCATTCATTTTTCTCACTTAAACCCCAGTTTAAAAATTGAATTCAGTCAGGAATGTAATTCAGAAACCGATTTTTTCTAAGTATCAATTTGCTGTTGTAATCCATACAGAGGTTAGAATAAAATCTCACTTTACAAAACCTAGCAGTAATGAGTAAATGCTAAACAATCCTGGAATATGCCAGGTGAGGAAAAAAAAGAAGCAGTGATAAATTGTCAAAGCAAAAGGGAGAGCTAAGTTAAAGAGATTTGGTAATAGCTACTTCAAAAATAATGGAACCGTGTTTTAGGCTGTACAAATAAGCACAATCCACAAAGAGTTTAGAAGAGGAAACTCTAAGTCAACAAAACAAAAGAATAAGTGAATAAAGCTCATCAAAGCCACAGTTCTTGATCAATCAATCTTGTTTTGAAGGAGAACAATTAAGAGAGCTTGATTGAAAATGTTATTTTATGTG
This sequence comes from Mustela nigripes, assembly GCF_022355385.1. NCBI lineage: Eukaryota > Metazoa > Chordata > Mammalia > Carnivora > Mustelidae > Mustela > Mustela nigripes. The sequence goes on along the minus strand of NC_081575.1, from coordinate 56,583,351 downwards.
ATTTCCAGAAAGATGAATCTGCAGTTAAAAGACCACAACCTTTCTCAGTATCTCTGTCGACCAAGAAAGATCAAAAGTAGAGTAATATTGGATTAATCAGTCATCTGTGTAGGGCAAAGCCTTCCTCATGGGCAAAGTCAGGACTTCTAACAATTGTCCTCAAACCAAAAAGTACAAATTATCACATAGGAAGCTAACACAGCCCACTTCCTAGATCTTGCCTCAGTGATTGTGATTCACTATCATTGGTTTCCAACCCTAACTGCATATTAAAATTACCTGAGGAGTTTTTTAAAACATACTGATGCCCATTCCCCGCCCCAGGTATTTAAGATTTACTTGAGATTATGAATGAAGCCTAGCTATTGTTATTTTCCAAAAACTCCCCAAATAATTATAATATGTAGCCAGGGATGAGAACCAGGCTCTTAGATCAGTATAAATTTACTTTTAAAGTAGCATCTTCTAAGTGAAACTGATGCATTTAATATACTTTGTATATTGCTAGGTGAATTTGTGTACTCAACATATCACAAACCTGCTGTTCTAAGTAGTACATTTATGAGGTGCTATGTGGTTTATGACCTCCAAACAAGACTTTACTGTTCATTATAACTCAGTTGTCATAATTATGAAAAGCAGCATAGATGATCCAAATCAATCAATACAGAAACATTTTAATTTTAGAAGTCATGCTTTCTATCTCACATTATTATATAGATATAATTCATATAACACACTTTGAATTGCAAATAACTATACAGACCAAAAACTTATTTTAAGATTAACAGTGGAATTTGCTTGTAAAAGAGCACAGTTGTTTGTGGTCTCTTAATGCTCAGTTATGGAAAAATGACTAGTGAAATAATACCTGCTTTGCACGTGGAAGTAATGATGCATTCATAAACAAGAAAACATACATGCAAATTTCAAGATGTGTTATAAATAAGTGCCTTTTAATTGCATATACATAATTTTACAGACTACCATGGCAACAGAAACGTTACAGAGAGAAGAGTTTATCTCATAACATAAATTATATGGTATAATTGTCTCCGTTGTGCCAGATTCTTCTTTGCTTTTCTGAATATACATCTTTTTGCCTCAGGGATTCTTTTTTACTTCTCCTAGAAGCCTTAAATTTCCTCTAAAATTACAGGTTTACCAAAAAAACCTTAAAATTAAATGCATTAATTAGTTAATCTTCATTAAAGGCTAAGATTTGTCTTGAAAACAGCTAGTTTTTTGGAGGGTTCCATCTGATATTGGGGTAGAATTTTGCTTTCTTTGATTTCTGCTATATGTTCTTACATTTGGTGATGCAATCAGAATTTGTGACTGTTGAGATCTCTGGTATGAACATTTGGTAGCATTTACATTTTGGCTTTAGGACTCACATGTTTGTCTTCACACTTTTACCTTTTCAATTCTACAGTATTGACAATCAGCTTTCAACCTGGAAAAATATTAAAATATTATATCAGGCTCAACAGCTATAGTTTAGCTTCATTACACACTTCCCCTTAGCCATAGATGAATGACTAGATTCTGCTCATGTTTCTCTGTACAACCCATTCTATGCCTGTGGAACATGTTTTATATTTGCATTTATCAGTGTCGGAAATCTCTTTTCTTTACTCTCCTTTAGTAAACTGTATATTTCAATGCAGCCAGCGCTAATATCTGGAAGCAAGTTCCAGCTTTTAGTGAAGCAATAGAGTCATCATAATATTATCACTACCATTCCCCCTCCTCTTCAATTCTCGCATTCAATTCATTGCTTTATTTTTTAAAACTTCAGTTTCTTTGTTGCCCTATGTATTTCTTATGGTGATGCCATGCATCATCTAGTAGTATAAGTGTTAATACAAAAAAATGCTGCAGTGGGAATTCCAACTCAAATCTACATGTCACTAAATTTTGCTCCAAGAGAAAGTTACTCTAAAAATCATTTAATATATATCATTTGTATAATACCTATAGGATTGTAAAGCCCTAAGTTTCAGAAATGCATGTAACAAAATGTAAGGTTGAAAACAGGGTTATAGGTATTGAGGAGGGCACGTGCTGTGATGAGCACTGGGTGTTATACTTAACTAATGAATCATTGGACACTGCAACAAGGACTAATTATGTATTATACAGTGGCTAACTGAACACAGTAAAAAATAAATAAAAACAAATCCCACCATTTTTCACGAAAAAAAGCTGTAAACTTTTTCTTGAGATACAGAAAACTAATATATTGTACAGTAATTTACAGTAATGCTATTGCTTAAAAGATTTATTTATTTGAGAGAGAGAGGTGGGAAGGGTAAAGGGAGAACCTCAAGCAGACAGCACACTGAGCATGGAGCTAAATGCAGGGCTTGATCTCACAACACTGAGATTATGACCTGAGCTGAAATCAAGATTCAGGTGCTTAAGCAACTGAGCCACCCAGGTGCCTCCAGTAATGCTCTTTTAAGTGGTAAATGTCATTTAAAATACAGAAGAGACTGCTTTCCCGAAGAATGGAAGTTGTTTATTTGATCATGACATATATGCAGTATGTAGTAGAAATATGATCCTTTTTCGAGGTATCAAGGTTTTTGTTTGTTTGTTTTTTTACAGTTTAAGCCATCACTAAAAAGCTACCAAAGGGAAAATCAATGCTTGTCATGACTAACTTAGCATAGAGAATTCTTTGAAATAATCTTTTAAGGAAAATCATATTTTGAGCAACAACTTCAGTGAACTAGTTTATTAAATATAAAATCAGTTATGAAGGCAGCTTGAACAAACATGAGTGCAATAAATTCAGTGAATTAAATCTAACAATGTATGTAAACAATATTTAAAGAAGATATATTTTTACCACAAATGATATGCCTGTTTTCATGATTACGGTCTCAAGTGTGAAGTATTAACCGTGATGCCCTAAGGCAATGGCTCTCATCACCATCACCTGGAAACTTGTTAGAAATCCAAGTTACCTGGCCTTTGCCAGAGCCAAAAGGAATTGAAAACTCTGATGATATGGACCAGAAACCCTCCAGATGATTCTAATGTAGACTAAAGTTTGAGAATCACTGTTAAGATCTTTTTTTCACCTAATTTAATATTGATTAACAGAAAGTTTTAAATAAGTAGTATAGTCAGTTTAAAATGGTAACAATTGGTCTAGATTCCTTTATTCATTCTCTAAAGCTAGTTTGACACATGGTTTATATTTATTAACTCATTTTTGTTCATAAATTTTAACTCTATATTGAAAATATATATTTTTGGTCATTTAAGTACTATATAGCCAATAACAAAATTTGGATCTTGTTCATTCAATGTAAAACAGATTATTAGATGGTATATTACTTCATGGAACAGTATCAGAAAATCAGTTTAATAAAATCATAATGTGCCATGCACTGGGCTAATTACTATCTGTGTTTAATTCTAATTTTCACAGAAACCCTGCAAAACTGGAATTAGTATTCTTCTTTAATAGATTATTAATTTGGAGTTTAGGCACTATTACATAGCCACCAGATTTCTCTGATTACTGTGCTTTTGCTCAGAGGATTATTTTCCAGATTCTAGCAGCTCATTGCTTTGAATATTAACACATTTGAAATGATGTAGACATACTGGCCATTGTATAGTTTAAGGAAACTTGCTTTTCCTTAAAGCAGTTGGAGATGCCCCACCTAAAGAAAGAATCCTTGCTTTCCTTTTTAAAATTTTTTCATGAAAATAAAATCCATGTAACATAAAATCCACCATTTTAAAAGTATATAATTCAGTCATTTACTATAATCACAATGTTGTGCACACATCACTTCTAATTTCAAAATGTTTTCATTACTCCAAGTGTTTTCAGTACTCAAAATGTTTTCATTACTCAAAATGTTTTCATTACCTCATACCTATTAAGCAGTCACTTCTACCCTTTCCCCTCTCCCCAGCCAATAGCAACCACAGAAAACTAATCTGTTTTCTGTCTCCATGTATTTTCCTTTTCCAGATATTTCATATAAATCAATTCATATAGTATTTGAACTCTTGTGCCTGGTTTCTTTCACTTAGCATGTAATTTTTGAGGCTAATTTATGTAAAATGTATCAGTATTTCCTTCCTTTAATGGCTAAATAATATCCCACTGTACAGATGTGATGCATTGTGGTTATCATTTCCTTTGTTTTTGGACAGTGGATTTGTCTCCACATTTTGGCAATTGTGATTACAGCTGCTATGAAATTTTGTTACAGTGTTTTGTTTGAGGATTTATTTTTAATACTTTGATGTATATACATAGAAGCAGAATTGTGGCTTATATGGTAATACTATGTTTAACTTTTTGAGTAACTGACAAATTATTTTCCACAGTTGGCTCTACCATCTTTTTCTCTTTCCACTTTTTAGTAATAGACTACTTCTTAGAGCAGTGTTAGGTTTCCAGAAAAATCGGTAAACCATTGGCCACACTAATGCAAAAGAAAAGAAAGAAAACCCAAATTAATAAAATTATGAATGAAAAGGGAGAGATCACAACTAACACCAAGGAAGTAGAAACAATCATCAGAAGTTATTGTCAACAGTTATATGCCAATAAGCTAAGCAACCTAGATGAAATGGTTGCATTCCTGGAAAACTATAAACTCCCCAAATTGAACCAAAATCTAATGGAAAGTAAACAGAAGTTCCATATGCCTTCTTCCTTCCAAAATTGTTGTGGCACATTTGTTAGAATTGATGAATCAATATAGAAAATATTACTAACTTAAATCCATATTTTATATTAAGCTTCACTATTTATGTTGTACATTTCTATGGGTTTTGCCAAATGCATGTCATGTATCTACCATCACAAATTTACGTAGAAGAGTTTCATCCCCCCAAAATCACTAATCACCTAATCACCATTCCCTCCTATACACTTCCTCTCTTAGCCCCTTGGAAAGGCTTATTCTTATTATTACACTTTCTCTATTGTTCTGCCTTTTCCAGAATATCATGTAGTTGGAATCATACTGTATCTACCTTTTCAACGTGGCTTCTTTCATTTAGCAATATGCATTTAAGGTTCCTCTGTGTCCAGTTGGAGCTTGATCAGTTTTTTTTTTACTATTGCATAATATTCCATTGTGTGTATGCACCCAAGTTATTTATCCATTCATCTACAGAATGACATTTTTCTTGCTTCCAATTTTTGAAAATTATGAATAAAGCTGCTATAAACATCTGTATACGTTTGTTTTTTGTTTTTTAAATATTTTATTTATTTATTTGATAGAGAAAACCTGTAGGCAGAACAGTAGGCAGAGGGAGAGGGAGAGGGAGAAACAGGCTCCCATCTGAGCATAGAGCCTGAGGCAGTACTCTATCCCAGCAACCTGGGATCATGACCTGAGTAGAAGGCAGACGTTTAACTGACTGAGCCACCCACGTGCTCCTATTTTTCTATTTTTTTTATTATGGTCAATTAGCCAACATATAATGCATCATTAGTTTTTGATGTATACAAGTTTTTGTGTGCATGCAAGTGCTCAACTAATTTGGATAAATAACACAGTGTGTGACTACTGGATCATATAGTAAGATTATGTTTAATTTTGGGGGTTTTTTTTTGTTATCTTTACAAACTTCCAAGCTATTTTTTTTATTATATTCAATTATCCAACATGTAGTACTTCATTAGTTTTTGATGTAATGTTCAATGATCCATTAGTTGTGTATAACAGTGCTCATTACATTAAATGCCCTCTTTAATACCCATCACCCAGTTACCCTTTCTCCCCATGCCTCTCAATTCTGTAACTCTCAATCTGTTTCCCAGAGAACAGTCTCTCATGGTTTGTCTGCCTTTCTGATTTCTTTCCATCCAGTTTTCCTGCCCTTCCCCTATGATTCTCTGCACTATTCCTTATGATCCACATATGAGTGAAACAATATGATAATTGTCTTTCTCTGCTTGACTTATTTCACTTAGCACAATATAAACTATCTTCAAAATGACTACACCATTTTTCATTCCATCAGCAATGAATGAGAGTCTCTGTCACTCAATATCTTTACCAGCATTTGGCAGTGCCAGTTATTGGATTTAAGTCATTCTAATAGGTGTATCTATAATAGCGCCATCTCATTATATTTATTTGCAATTCCCCAATAACATACTAATATTGAACATTTTCTCGTATTCATATTGGCCATCTCTATATCTTCTTAGGTGAAATAGTCTGTTCAGATCTTTTGTCTACTTTTTTTCTTACTCAAATATAATTAACATATGTTATATTTGTTTCAGATATATATTTATCCAAGAATTGTGTACCTAATAACTCAGTGCCCATGGTGATCAGTGTAATACCATCTGTCACCATAAAACATTATTATAGTATTATTGAATCTATTCCATATGCTATAATTTTCATCTGTGATTTATTTATAAATAGAAGTTTGTATCTCTCAATCTCTTTTATCTGATCCATGAATACCCCAACCCACCTACCATCTGACAACCACCAGTTTGTTCTCTGTATTTAACAATTTGATTTGTTCTTAGTTTCTGTTGATTGGTTTGTTTTTTAGATTCCACATATAAGTGATATATAGTATTGTCTCTCTTATTTTTTGTTTCAAATTTTTATTTAAATTATAATTACTTAACATATAGGGTAATAATGGTTTCAGAAATAGAATTTAGTGATTCATCAATTACATATAACACCCAATGTTCATTATAAGTGCCTTTCTTGATACCCATCACTCATTTAGCCCATCCCCAACCCACATCCCTCCATTAGCCCTCAGTTTGTTCTCTAGCATGAAAAATCTCTTATGGTTTCTTTCCCTCTCTTTTTAACTCCCATAAGTTTATCTGTTTTGTTTCTTAAATTCCAAATATGAGTGAAATCAAAAGGTATTTGTCTTTCTCAAATTTATTTTGTTTAGTGCAATACATTCTACCTCTACCCTTGTCATTGCAAATGGCAAGATTTCATTCTTTTGGTGGCTGAGTAATAATCCATTATATGTGTACCACAGCTTCTTTATCTATTCATCAGTCAATAGACATTTGGGCTCTTTCCATAATTTGGCTTTGGTTGATAATGCTGCTATAAACATTGGGGTGCCTTGCCCCTTTGAATCCTTATTTTTGTATCTTTTGGGTAAATACCTAGTAGTTCAATTGCTAGATAGTAGGATAGTTCTATTTTTGACTTTTTAAGGAACCTCCATACTGTGTTCCAGAGTGGCTTCACAAGTTTCCATTCCTACCAACAGTGTAGGAGGGTTCCCCTTTCTCCACATCCTTACCAATAACTGTTGTTTCCTGTGTTGTTAATTTTAGCCATTTTGACAGGTGTGAGGTAGTATCTCATTGTAGTTTTGATTTGTATTTCCCTGATGATGAGTAGGCTGAGCGTCTTCTCATGTGTCTGTTACCCATCTGTTTATCTTCTTTGGAAAAATGTCTAATCGCGTCTTCTGCCCATTTCTTAACTGGATTTTTGGTTTTCTGGGTGTTGACTTCAATAAGTTCTTTATAGATTTTGGATACTAACACTTTATTGGATAGTTCATTTGCAAATATCTTCTCCTGTGCCATAGGTTGCCTTTTAGTTTTTTTCTCCCCTCAGGGTTTCCTTCATTTTGCAGAAGTTTTGTATCTTGATGAAGTCATAAGAGTTCATTTTTGTTTTTGTTTCCCCTGTCTCCTGGGATGTGTCTAGTAAGAAGTTGCAGTGGTGAAGGTCAAAGCAGTGTCTGCCTGTGTCTCCTGTAGGATATTAATGGATTCCTGTCTCACATTTAGGTCTTTCATCCATTTTGAATTCACTTTTGTGTATGGTTGGCACATGATTTTTCATAATATTCTCTTATAATTGTTTGTATTTCTGTGGTTTTGGTTTTTATCTCTCTCCTTTCCTTAGTGATTTTATTAATTTGGGTCTTTCTGTTTTCTTTTTGATAAGTGTGGCAGGGGTTTATCAATTTCATTCAGTCTTTGGAAAAACCAGCTTTTACTCTCATTGATCTGTTCTACTAAGTTTTTTTGTTATGGTTGTTTCTATATCATTTAGATATCTGTTCAGTCCATCTGGTCCAGTGTGTCATTCAAAGCCACTATTTCCTTGTTGATTATCTGCTTCGATTATTTGTCCATTGATGTAAGTTGGGTGTTAAAGATACATAGGATTATTATATTATTATCAATGAGTTTCTTTACGTTTGTTATTCATTGATTTATATATTTGGCTTCTCCCAAATTGGGGACATAAATATTCACAATTGTTAGATCTTCTTGTTGAATAGATCCTTTAAGAATGACATAGTGTCCTTTGTATTTCTGATTACAGTCTTTAGCTCATCTCTTGTTACCATCGTTGGTTTAAAATCTAGTTTGTCTGAAAGAAGTATGGTTACTATGTCTGTCTTTTGATGTCCATTAGCATGAGTGATGTATCACCATTATCTCACTTTCAATTTGGAGACATCTTTAGGCCTAAAAGGAGTCTCTTGTAAGCAAGATATAAATGTCTTGCATTTTCATCCATTCTTACACACTATTTCTTTTGGTTGGCACATTAGGTCCATTTATATGCAGAGTAATTCTTGATAGATAGGAACTTAGTGCCATTGTTTTTTTTTTTCTATTCAGCGTAACAGTATTCATTGTTTTTGCACCACACCCAGTGCTCCATGCAATACATGCCCTCCCCAATACCCACCACATTTTTCCCCCAACCTCCCACCCATCCCTTCAAAACCCTCAGGTTGTTGTTCAGGGTCCATAGTCTCATGGTTCACCTCCCCTTCCAATTTCCCTCAGCTCCCTTCTCCTCTCTATCTCCCCATGGAGATACCACCTTACACCAGTTAGAATGGCCAAAATTAGCAAGACAGGAAACAACATGTGTTGGAGAAGATGTGGAGAAAGGGGAACCCTCTTACACTGTTGGTGGGAATGCAAGTTGGTGCAGCCTCTTTGGAGAACAGTGTGGAGATTCCTCAAGAAATTAAAAATAGAGCTTCCCTATGACCCTGCAATTGCCCTCCTTGGTATTTACCCTAAAGATACAGATATAGTGAAAAAAAGGGCCATCTGTACCCCAATGTTTATACCAGCAATGACCCCGGTCAGCAAACTGTGGAAAGAAACAAGGTGCCCTTCAACAGACGAATTGATAAGGAAGATGTGGTCCATATACACTATGGAGTATTATGCCTCCATCAGAAAGGATGAATACCCAACTTTTGTAGCAACATGGTCGGGACTGGAAGAGATTATGCTGAGTGAAATAAGTCAAGCAGAGAGAGTCAATTATCATATTGTTTCACTTATTTGTGGAGCATAACAAATAACATGGAGGACATGGGATGATGGAGTGCCATTGTTTTATCTGTAAAGTCTGATTGTGGAGATTTTCACTTTTCCTTTCTTGTCTTTGTCATTTTTTGTCTTTCTTTCCCACTTAATCTGACCTCTTTAATGTTTCTTGTAGGGCTTTTTTAGTGGTTATGAATTCCTTTAATTGTTTTGTTTGATTTAGCGGGGAGTCTGGGAAGCACTTTATCTCTCCTATTTTGAATGAGAGGCTTGCTGGATAAAGTATTCTTGGCTGCATATTTTTTCCCTTCAACACGTTGATTATATCTTGCTACGTTTTTCTGGCCTGCCAGGCTTCTGTGGAGAAATCTGCTGCTAACCTGATTTGTCTTCCTTTGTAGTTAGGGATTTATTTTCCCTTGCTGCTTTCTTGATTCTTTCCTTATCTCTATATTTTGCAAATTGTACAATGATGTGTCTTGGTGTTGGCTGGCTTTTGTTGAATTTAATGGGAATTCTCTGTTCTTCCTGGATTTGGATGATTATTTCCTTCCCCAGATTAGGGAAATTTTTAGTTATAATTTCTTCAAATAAACCTTTTGCCTGTTTTTCCTTCTCTTCTTTTTCTGTGATGTCTATGAAATGAATATTATTACACTTTGTGGAGCTGCTGAGTTCCCTAAGTCTGCATTTGTGATCCAGTACTTTTCTTTCCCTCTTCTTTTCAGCTTCATTACTTTCCATAATTTTATCTTCTGTATCACTTATTTGTTCCTCTGCTTTGTCCATCCTCATTATCATTGCAGCCAGTCAGTTTTGTATCTCAGTTATAGCATTTTTAAAATTTAGGCATGATTAGTTTTTAGTTCTTTAATCTCTGCAGAAAGGGATTCTCTAATGTCTTCTATGCTTTTCTCAAGCCTGGGTAATATCCTTAAGACCGTTGTTTTAAATTCTGGCTCAGACATATTATTTTTATCTGTTCTGATGAGATCCCTAACCATGATCTCTTCCAGTTCTTTCTTTTGGGATGAATTTCTCCATCTTGGGATTTTGCTTAGACCTCTGTCTACAGTGTGTTAGGAAAAGCTGTTGCATTTCCTGCTCCTGAGAGTAATGGTTATATTAAGAAGACATCATATACTGTCCAGGGCCTGGCACTTTAGGAACTTTTTTTGGTATATGCTGTGTGCACACTACTGCTATGTTTTGGCTGCTCTTGCCTGCAGATCAGTTCTCTGCAAGTTTCTCCTTGCCTGCAGTGAGAAGTGTTTGGACCTGATCCAAGGTGTGGTATTTTAACTAGGTGTGTTAAAAAAAAAAAGTGTGTTGGTTAAAAAGGCTAGATCCTATTTCCCCTAGAGCTGAAGATTTGGACCATTCTATGATCAGTAGACTTGGTGCATACAGGGGGTTTGTGCTTGTCTTCTAGGGGGAGGGCTCTGCTATGCTTGTTTTCAGGGCATCTTGGCCTTGTAAAGGTGCAACTGCAGGGCACTGTGGGGCAGGGTTTGGTGTAAGCCACTCCAGCATCTACTGAGGGTGCTGTGTTTCTCACTGAAGTGTGTCCATACTGATAGACAGGTGGAAAATAGCATCATTTCACTCTCTCATCCCTGGATAAGGGAGTGCGTGCCCACTGCTATTCAGGAAGCCCAAACAGGAGAGTGACTAATCTCCCCTCTTGTGTCCCAAGCTCCTTTTGGAACCCTCAGTTCACCCTGACTGTGTCCAAGCCATCTGTCTGCCTGGTGGCACAGTACTCCTGTGTTTTATTTCAGGCATGCAGTTGGGTTTCAAAGCTCCAAATTTTAGGGACCAGTCATGACATGTACCAGCTCTGATCCTCTGGGGTAAGGTCTTGCCATGTTGTGTCTGGTGCAGGTTTCCCCCCACCAAAAATAGTCACGTGACTGTGTGGGGCTAGGATTTTACACAAAAGCACAGCAGAAAGCTGGCTTTCAGGTTAGCTGCCTTCCGCTTGGCTGCTCAATGACACCTTTCTCTCTTGTCTTCTGAGAGGCACTGCAGCCTCTTCCAAATGCACACCAGGAAGGGGATCTGTTCCACCCTTTGTGACCCAGAGGATTCTCAGACCACATTGTCCACCCATGGGCCTCTGCCATCCTTTCCCACAGGAGCCCCACTAAGCCCACCAGGCATGACCCTGGAGATGGCACGGACTTCTAAAACTTCAGACTTTGAGCTCCAGTGCTTATAAAGACTTGGGATAGTCAGCTCCTCTCCTTTTCCCAGTCAGTGGTTTAGGGGAAGAGTTTATCTTGTGCAATCCCCTGTGTCCTGCTTTTATTCTCTCTCTCTCTTTCACTCTCTCTCTTTCACTCTCCCTCTCTCCTCCTCCTCTCTCTGAAATCAGGGCTCCCACCCCTTCATAGAACTCACAGTCTTTTTCTCTCCCAAATCAACTCTCTGCAGCTCGTGCCTTTCACAATGTGGCCAATTTTTCCCCCTTTAGATGTGAATTTTATTCCCTCAGTCCTCAGATCGATTTCCTGGGTGATCAGAATGATTTGACATTTATCTGTCTGTATTAGAGGGACAAGGTAAGCATAGGATTCCACTATTACTCCACCATCTTAACTCCCCCTCCCATCTGATATTATTTAATCAGTATAATACACTCTAGGTCCATGCATGTTATCACAAATGCTAAGATTTCATCCTTTTTTATGGTTGAGTAATATTCCATTGTGTGTATTTACGAGTTCTTTACCCATTTATCATTGGTCACTTAAGGTTGCTTCCATATGTTGGCTATTGCAAATATGGTTACAATAGAGATAGCGGTGCATATATCTTTTTGAATTAGTGTTTTCATTTACTTTGGGTAAATACCCAGTAGTGGAATTACTGAATCATTTGGTATCTCTAATTTTAATTTTTTGAGGCATTTCCATATTGTCTTCCACAGTAGATGCATTGATTTACATTCCCACCAACAGTGCATGAGGGTCTTTTTTTCCCCACATCCTAACCAATACTAATTCTTTCTTGTCTTTAAGATTCTAGCCATTCTGGTAGCTGTAAGCCAATATCTCATTGTATTGTGTTTTTTCAAAATTTTATTTAAATTCTAATTAGTTAATATAGTGTAATATTGGTTTCCAGAGTAGAATTTAGGGATTCATCAATTATGTATGACACTCAGTGCTCGTAATAATAAGCGCCCTCCTTAATGCCCATTACCCACTTAGCCTATCCCTACTTACCTCCCTCCACTAACTCTCCTTGTTGTTTTGACTTGAATTTCTCTCATGATTAGTGATGTTGACCATCTTTTCATATGGCTGTTGGCTGTCTGTATGACTTCTATAGAGAAATGTCTGTTCAGGTCCTCTGCCCATTTTTAATTGGATTATGTGGAGTTTTTTTGGTCTCAAGTTGTGCAAGTTCTTTATATATTTTGGACATTAACCCTTTATCAGATATATCATTTGTAGGTATATTCTCCCATCAGTAGCTTGACTTTCATTTTGTTGATGGTTTCCTTTGCCATGCAAAGGGCTTTTATTCTGGTATAGTTCTAGTAGTTTATTTTTGCTTTTATTTCACTTGCCTTAGGAGACATATCTAGAAAAATGCTGCTAATGTCAATGTTTAAGAGATTATTGCCCATTTTTTCTTCTAGGATTTTTATGGCTTTGGGCTTGACACTTAGGCTGTTAAGCAATTTTGGGTTTGTTTTTGTCTAACTTGTAGGGAAGTGATCCAGTTTCATGCTTTTGCATGTAGCTGTCAGTGTTCTTCAGTACTAATTATTGAAGAGATTGTCTTTTCCCCATTGTTTATTTTTGCATTCTTTGTCTGCATTAATTGACCACAGAAGTCTTGATTTACTTCTGGGATCTTCCTTCTGTTTCATTAATCTATGTGTCTGTTTTTGTGCCAGTACCATACTGTTTTGTTTGCTGCAACTTTGTGGTATATCTTGAAATCTGAGATTATGGTACCTCCAGCTTTTTTATTCTTTCTCAAGATTGATTTGAGTCCTTTGCAATTTCATACAAATTTTAGTGTTACTTGTTCTAGCTTTGTGAAAAATGTTATTGATATTTTGATGGTGAATGCATTGAATCTGTAGATTGCTTTCTATAGTAAGGATATTTTAACAATATTAATTCTTCCAATTCTTGAGCATGGAATATCTTTCCACTTCTTTTGTCTTCTTCAATTTCTTTCATCAATGTTCTGTAGTTTACCGTATATAGATCTTCCACCTCCTTGGTTAAGTTTATTCCTAGGCATTTTTGTGTGTGTGTGAGAAATTGTAAATGGGAATGTTTTTTTAATTTCTCTTTCTGCTTTATTATTATTTTTTTACTATATGAAGTACAAATATATATCAATTATATATAAATTATATTATTATATATAATTATGTATTATGTAGAAATGTCATATAGGAATGCTACTTTATTATTATTACTATATAAAAATGTAATTTTGTAGATTAATTTTATGCTTTACAACTTTAATGAATTGTTATCAGTTCCAATAGTTTTTTGGTGGAGTCTTTAGGATTTTCTATGTATAATATCTTGTCATCTGCAAATACTGACTGTTTAATTCTTCCTTAACAGTTTATAGGCTTTCTATTTCTTTTTTGCTCTGATTACTGCAGCTAAAACTTCCATTACTACATTGAAAAAAGTGGTGGTATTGGACATTCTTGTCTTTTTTCTGATTAGAGGAAAAACTCCCAGTTTTTCATCATTGAGGATGATGTTCACTGAGGGTTTTCATATATGGCTTTTATTTATTTCATATACTTACAGAACATCACATAAGTGTTTTGTAAATACTTTCTTCCACTCGATGGCTTCTTTTTTCATTCTTTTAATAGTGTTTATTGCACAAAAGATGTTTTGAATCTTGATGAGGTCTAATTTTCAAATTTCTATTTAATGTGTGCATTTGGTATTTATCTATACGTTTATTGCCAAATTTAAGGTCACCTAAATTTTCTACTATTTTATCATCTAAAACTTATATAGTTTGGAGTTTTACATTTAGATCTGTGATTCGTTTTGAGGTAGTTTTTGTAAAAAGTGCAAGGTCAGTATATAGATTGTTTTTCCTTTTTTTTTCTTTCTTTTTTGCCATGTGGATGTCTAGTTGCTTTAGTACCATTTGTTAAAAATACTATCTTTTTGCCATTGACTTTCCATGTTCCTTTCCCAAAATCAGTTGACTATATTTGTGTGGGTCTACTTCTTGGCTCTCTCTATTCTATCTTGTTGATCTATTTGTCATTAGTTTACTTATACTACACTATCTTTATAAGTGTAGCTTCATATTAAGCATTTAAGTTGGATAGTATCAGTCTATCAACTTTATTCTTTTTAATACTATGTTGGCTAATCTGGACCTTTTTGCCTTTTCATATGAGCTTTAGAATCAGTTTGTTTTTTATCCACAATGCACCTTTCTGGTATTTTTATTGAGATGGTGTAAATCTAGAGACAATGGGGAGAATAATTGACATCTTAACAACATCTTGTCTTCTTATCCATGAACATGGAATATCTTATCAGACATTTACATCTCCTTTGATTTATTTCATCTGCATTTTAAAGCTTTCCTCATATAGCTCTTATATACATTTTGTTAGATTTATACCTAAATATTGATTTCTTTTTAGTGTTAATGTAAATGGTGTTGCCTTTTAAATTTCAAATTGCCATCCAGTCATTGCTGGTATATAAGAAAGTAATTGATTTTTGTATATTGTCTTTGTATCCCCTAAAATTGGTACAATTCCTTGTTAATTCAAATAATTTTTATCAATTACTTGTTTTTTCTACATAGACAATCATGTTATATCATCTGCAAACAAAATTTTATTTCTTCATTCTCAAACTATATACCTTTTACTTCATTTTTCTCTTACTGCCTTAACTAAGACTTTTAGTACAAAGATGAATAAGAATAGTAAGGAAACACATCCTTACCTTGTTCCTGATCTTAAAGGGAAAACATCTACTTTCTTGCCATTAGTATGATTTCAGGTATAGGTTTTTTTGTTTGCTTTAAAGATTTTATTTATTCAAGAGTGAGTGAAAGAATGAGCCCATGGGAGAGAGAGGGACAGCACAAGTGGAAGGAGAAAGAGCAGAGGGGAGAGGGAGAAGCAGGCTCCCCACTGAGGAGGGAGCCTGATGGGACTCCATCTCAGGACCCTGGGACCATGGCCTTAGGCAAAGGCAGATGCTTAATCAACTGAGCCACCCAGGCACCCCTGGTATAGGTTTTTGTAGATGTTCTTTGTCAGGCTGAAATTAAAAAAAAAAAACTGGGGAGGGTCCAAGATGATGAAGTTCAGGAAGACCTTGAACTAACCTCCTTCACAGACACACTGAAGTGTGCCTACATATAGAAAAATTCCTCCTGAAGAACCAATGGCTGACTGAGCAGCTTCTACACCACAAAGATTAGAATAGAGGGACCACATAGAGAATAGCAGGAAAGATGCAGACACAATAATGATAGGAACACCCCCAATACTGTGAACTGTGGTGAGGAGAGAGAGTACTAAAGGACCAGGAGCAAATTCATCTTCTGGGCACAGAAAAACAAAAACAAAAACAAAACAAAACTGTGGCCTAAAAAGGTAACAAGAAAATAAAGGAACTAATCCTCCACCAAACATCAGAAACTTCCTAGAACTCTTTCCAGTGTCAGAGGGGCTAGTGAGTGCCACTGTTTACATTGCCCTTCCACATTGACAGTCTAGATAGGAGCAGGATTCAGGTGTCCTAGCCTGCCCATCACCTCAGAGTTTCCCTAGACCATTACCCCGTAGTGGCTTCAAAATACCTTGAAACGGGGGGGGGGGGGGGGGGCGTGAGGTTAAAGGGGAGGGGAAAAAAAAAAAA
>NC_081575.1:56548935-56567045 GCF_022355385.1 Mustela nigripes | reverse complement strand
GCGGGGTCTACGTGCGCGTCTACCCCCTCAAGCCGGCTCAGGCGCGCCCAGCGGCGGTGGGGGGGGGGGGATAGGAGGGAGGGGGGGGGGGGGGGGGGGGGGGAGCTTCAGTTTAAAGAGGAAGTAGAATATAAAGAAATCAAAGCCCTAGACCTTTGGCAAATGGTGGTGGAGTTTCTGAAACTCTCTCTGGAGGGAGAGGGATTGGCACATGAAAGTTTATTTTGCCCCTCCAACTAAATAATGCACCCAAAGTAGAGTCCGAGTGCCCTAGCCAGCTTGCCACCTCAGCATGCTTGGGCCCCTGGCTCACACCAACCCCAGCCATCTCTCTAAGATGCCCCTCCACAATACTCACCAAAGTCCAGCTGTCCCACTAAGGTAATCCTGGGTGGAACATATCAGAACACCCCTGGACAGCAACCAGTCGTGCTTTAGTCATTTTTCCAAGGCAACAAAGCCACAAAGCATCTCAGAATACTCTAGGCTCATAACCACATTGGCTCTGTATGACTTGCTAGGGCACATTCTGTGAGAAGTGCCCTAGGACCTCCAAACCTATACCTACTTCAGCTCCTATTGCCCATTCAGCCCCCACCCCCTGAACAGAGCACCCTGAGACATCCTTGCCCAAGCTTCCTTTGGCTCCAGCCATCCCACCAGGGTGACCTTAGGAACACAAATCAACACACACTAGAGCTCCAGACAGCCAACCAAACCTACTAGACACATGTAATCTACAGAGGGGATGTCCATTTCCTCAAGTCTAGAAGAAATAGCTGTTCTACTTAATTGATAGAAACAAATGCAGAAAGACAAACAAAATGAGGATACAAAGGTATATACTTAAAATGAAAGAACAAGATAAAATTTCAGAAAAAGAATTAAATGAAACAGAGATAAACAATCTGCCTAATAAAGAGTTCAAAATAATGGTCATAAAGATGTTCACTGAATTTGAGAAAAGAGTGTATGAACTTCAATTATAGTTGAAAAATAAAGTAACCTAATTGGGAAAAAAAAGAACACTAGAAGGAATCAACAGAAGATTAGAATTCAGACCAGACTGACTACATCAAAGACAGGACAAGGGAACACTACCAAGATGAACAGTAAAAAGAAAAAAAAAATTAAAAACAAGAATGGGTTAACAATCCTCTAGGATAATATCAAGCATAATAACATTTACATTATAGAGGCTCCAGAATTAGAGAGACAGAAAGGAGCAGAAAACATATTTGAAGAAATAATAGCTGAACACTTCCTTAATGTGGAAAAAAAAGAAACATCCAGTTCCAATAAGTGCAAAGAGTTCCAAACAAGATGAACCAAAAATTTCACCAGGACACAAGAGAATTAAAATGTCAAAGATTAAAAAAAGGTCAAATATTGAACATAAAAAAATTTTAAAAGCAGCAGAAAAGATGCAAATGGATAGTTACATGCAAGGAAAACCCTTTTAGGTTAGCAACTGATTTTTCAGCAAGAGGTTAGCAAGCCAGAGAGGAGTGCCATGATATATACAAAGTATTAAAAAGAAAAAAAAATTACAACCAAGAATATTATACACAGTAAGGTTATTACACAGAATTGAAATAGATTCCCAAACAAATGAAATGAGTTCATGACCAGTAAACCAGTCTTACAAGAAATGTTAAAGGGACTTCTTTAAACAAAAAAGAGAAAGTCAAAATTAGAAGAAAATTATGAAAGGGAAAAAATTCACAAATAAAAGCAAATGTAATAGTAGACCAATCACTTATAAAGCTAATATGAAGTTTAAAATGTAAAAGTAGTAAAAATCAATTGTATCTAGAATATTATTTAAGGGATTCATAAAATAAAAATATATAATATATAACATCCTTCCATAAAATATGGAGGCATCAAAATGAATTTTTTTAAGAATGTGATTGAACTTAAGCATCTATTAGCTTTCTATAGATTGCTCTACACTTAATATGTTATACAGAAACCTCATGGTAACCACAAACCAAAGACCTATGATACATACACAAACAAAAACAAAAGAACTCCCACATAACATTAAAGAAAGCCATCAGACTTTAAGGAAAGGAAGTAAGAAAGAAAGGAATAGAGATGAACTATGAAAACAGCCAGAAAACAATTAACAAAATGACATTTAGTTACATATATCAGTAATTACTTTACATGTAAGTGGACTAAATATTTCAATCAAAAGACGTAGGGTGAATGAATGGATGAAAAACACAAGATCCACCTATATGATGCCAAAAAGAGACTAACATCAAACCTAAAGAGTCATACAGACTGAAAGTGAAGAGATAAAAAAAGGTATTCTATGCAAATGGAAGTGAAAATAAAGCTGGGTAACAATACTGACATCACACAAAATATGCTTCAAAGAAATGACTATAACAAGAAACAGGACATTAGATAATGATAAACAAATCAATCCATTAAGAAGATATAATAATTGCAATATTTATGCACCCAACTTAGGGCAACCTAAAATACAGCAAATGTTGACGGACATTTAGGGAGAAATTGATGGTAATACAATATTAGTAATGCAATATTAGTAGGGGACTTTAACACACTACTTAAATCAATGCATAGAATATTCGGACAGAAAATCAGTAAGGAAACTGTTGCTTTGACCTGCACAATAGGCCAGATGGACTTAAGAGATATATACAGAATATTTCATCCAAATACAAGAAAACACATTCTTCTCAATTGTTTGTGGAACATTCTCCAGGAGAGATCACATTAGGTCCAAAATAAGTCTTAATAAATTTAAGAAGACTGAAATCATATTAAGAATCTTTTCCAATCACAGTGGTATGAAATCAATTATGAGAAAAAACCTGGAGGAAAAACACAAAAGACATGGAGGCTAAACAGCATGCTATTAACAACCAATGAGTCAATGAAGAAATCAAAGAGAAAAAAGAACACATGGAGATAGACATGAATGAACACACAACAGTCCAATGTCTTGGGACACAGGGAAAGCTGTTTAAAAGTAAAGTTTATAACAATACAATCCTATCTGAAAATCTCAAGTAATCCAACCTTACGCCTAGAGGAAAAAAAAAAAAAAGGAAACAAAGCTCAAAGTTAGAAAAAGGAAGGAAAGAATAAGAATAATAAAGTAGAAATAAATGAAATAAAGATTAAAAAATAGAAAAAAATCAAGGCAACCAACAGCTAGTTCTTTGAAAAGATAAACACAGTTGATTAACATTAGCCAGACTTAAGAAAAAGACTCCAGAAAAGGACTCAACTAAATAAAAACAAAGATGAAAGAGAAGTAAAAACCAACACCACAGAAATAAAAAGGTCTTTAAGAGACTACTAAAGAAAGTTATATGTCAACAAATTGGGCAGCCTAGAAGAAATGGATAAAGCATAGAAACATGCAGTCTTCCAAAAAAAAAAAAAAATCAGGAAGAAATAGAAAATTTGAATAGACCAATTACTACTAATGAAATTATATCAATAATTGAAAAACTCTCAACAAATGTCCATGACTAGATGGCTCCATAGGTGAATTCTAGCAAACATTCAAAGAAGAGTTTAATACCTCATTTCCTCAAACAATTCCAAAAATTAGAAAAGAAAGCTTCCAAATTATTTTAATGTGGCCAGTGTTACCATGATACCAAAATCAGGTAAAGAAATACAAGAAAAAAATCTACAAGCCAATATTCCTGATGAACATAGATGAAAAATCCACAAAAATATATTAGCAAACTAAATTCAAGAATACACTAAAAAGATAATTCATTTTGATCAAGTAGGATTTATTCCAGGAATGCAAGGGTAGTCCAGTATCCACAAAATCAATCAGTATGATACAGCAGATTAACAAAATGAAGGATAAAAATCATCTGATCATCTCAGAAGTACAGAAAAAACACATTATAATTCAACATTTATTCATAAAAACTAAGCAAAGTGGGTTTAGAGGGAACATCCTTAAGATAATAAATGCTATAAATGACAAAACCACAGTTAACATCATACTGAGTAGTGAGATATCAAAACCTTTTCATATAAGATCAGAAACAACAAGGATGTCCACTTTCACCACTTTTATTAAAGGCAGCACTGGAATACCTAGCTGCAACAATTAAACAACAAACGGAATTAAGAGGCATCCAAATTGGTAGCATATAAATAACTATGTTACTATTTGCAGATGACATAATAACTATACATAGAAAATCCCAAAGACTACCAAAAAACCATTAGAACTAATAAATGAATTCAATGAAATTGTAGGATACAAACTTAATATACAAAAATTGTTGTAAGTCCATACACTTATAACAAAGTAGCACAAAGAGAAATTGGAAAAATGATCCCATTTACAATTTCATCAAAAATAATAAAATACCTAGGAATAAATTTAATCAAGGAAGTTAAATTCCTGTACTCTGAAAACTGTATAACATTGATGAAAAAAATTAAAGACAAAGCAAAGAAGTAAAGCTATACCATCCTATGGTTGAGAAGAATTAATGTCGTTATAATGTCCATACTACCCAAAGCAATTTACAGATTCAATGCAATCCCTATCAAAATGCTGTCTCCCCACCACAGGATTAAATAAACCCAAAATTTTTATGGAATCACAAAATCCCAAATAATTTAAATAACCTTGAGAAAAAAAATTTTTTAAAAATTACAGGTATCATAATCCCAGACTTCAAGATATACTACAAAGCTATAGTAATCAAAACAATATGGTACTGGAAAAAAAAATAGACATTCAGAACAATGGAAGAGGATAGAGAATCCATAAATAAAACCATACTTATATCATCAATTAATCTACAGCAAAGGAAGCTAGAATACATAATGAAATACATTCTGTTCAATAAGTGGTGCTGGGAAAACAGGACAGCTACATGCCAAAAAAAAATGAAAGTAGACCTCTTTATTACACAATGCAAAAATATAAACTGAAAATGGGTTAAAGACCTAAGTGTGAAACCTGAAACAATAAAACTCCTAGAAGAAAACAGACTTATCTCTTGAACATTAGCAGTAGCAATATTTTTCTTGATCTATCTCTGCAGACAAGGGAAACAAAGGAAATGAGAATATATTACTGGGACTATACTAAATTACAAATCTTTTCCACAGTGAAGGAAATCATCAAAAAAATATATATAAATGTGTCTTGCATTTTCATCCATTCTTACACACTATTTCTTTTGGTTGGCGCATATAAATGTCTTTTGGTTGGCACATTTAGTTCATTTATATGCAGAGTAATTCTTGATAGATAGTAACTTAGTGCCATTTTTTTTTTCTATTCAGCGTAACAGTATTCATTGTTTTTGCACCACACCCAGTGCTCCATGCAATACATGCCCTTCCCAATACCCACCACCTGGTTCCCCCAACCTCCCACCCCCAGCCCCTTCAAAACCCTCAGGTTGTTTTTCAGGGTCCATAGTCTCTCATGGTTAACCTCCCCTTCCACATTCCCTCAGCTCCCTTCTCCTCTCCATCTCCCCATGGAGATACCACCTTACACCAGTTAGAATGGCCAAAAAAAAAAAAAAAAAGTTAGTAGCTACACTTATCAAGATGAGCATAGCATTATCTATAAAATTGTTAAATCACTGTGTTGGTAATCTGAATTTTATATAACATTATATGTGAAGTATACTTAAACTTTCTAAATGCCATTGGAATTTTTATAGGGATTGCATTGGTTCTGTATATCATTTGTTTAATATGAAGATTTTAGTAATAATCTCTAATCCAAGAATATAGGATATTTTTCCATTTATTTGTGTTTTCTGCCATTTCTTTCATCAGTGTGTTACAGTTTTCAGTGTACAGATCTTTCACCTCCTTGGTTAAGTTATTCTTATTTTATTGGTTTCAATTCTATTTTAAATGGGATTACTTCTCTAATTTCTTTTTCAGATAGTTCATTATTAGTGTATAGAAATTCAGTTTATTTTGTGTTTTGATTTCATATTTCTCCAAATTACTGAGTTCATTTATTAATTCTAACAGTTTCTTTGGGGAGTATTTAGGGTTTTCCATATATATGATCATTTTATCTGCAGAGACAATTTTTGCTTCTTCCTTTCCAATTTGGATGATTGTTATTTCTTTTTCCTGACTGATTACTCTTACTAGAACTTCTAGTACTATGTTGAATAGAAGTGGTGATAGTGGGCACTCTCATTTTATTCTTGATTAGAGGAAAAACTTTTAGCTTTTCACGATTTAGTATTATGTTAACTGTGGATTTGTCATTTATGGACTTTATTGTATTTAAGGTACTTTCCTTCTGTATCTGATTTGTTGAGTATTTTTATCATGAAGGAGTATGAAATCTTTTAGATGCATCTATTGAGACCATCATATTATTTTTATCCTTCATTTTGTTAATGTGGTATATCGTGATTGATTTACATATGTTGAACTATCCTTGTATTCCTGGAATAAACTCAACTTGATCATGATATATGATCCTTTTAGTTTAGTTATAAAGTTGTTGCCTGTGCCTCTCTCATACATACAATATGAACTACATAGCCAGTGTGGTGTGAGAACAGAAAGCTGAGAAATTAACACAAAACATATCCATAACCAGTAAAACTCCTTGGATATTTGCAGAGATAAAAGTAAAACTACACTTTAAGGTTATCGAAATGCAAGAAATACCAGTTAAATTTAAGGTGCTTTAGAAAGCTCAGGATAACCACACAAGGATGTTTTTCTTTGTGAGGAAGGTGCTAATGGTGATTACCAAAGACAAGAATTATTACCATATCTTCCTCTCCTGTACTCCTGATATCTGAGGTATTTCTCCCTGGGTGAAAAGTTGTTGATCTCCTTCCACTGCCATAAAATTGGTATATCACATTCTAGCACCTAGAAAGTGGAGAATAATTCATTGCCTATTTGACTATGAACTTTGGTCAATGTATTTGTGACCATTCTTATGGACTTCCCTCAAATAACATTTGTTCATCTATAAGACTTTCATCCTAAGATTCTTCCAGAAAGCCTTCTATCAGTGACACAACTCTGTTGCCAAAACTATGAAGGAACTGTCAGATTTTAACCTATTTGCAAACTAGCCATTTAACCTGACACAGCTTACAGATCTCAGCAGAAGTTATAAGACTCCTTGTCAAAGACAATGAACTTTATTACTCACAGCAACAGCAATAGCCAGAGTATCATCATTTTCTTGGGTAAGTTTCCTGAGCCCCAATTCTCACAGTATGATGTGAAGAAAGTCAGTTGACACCTACACACCAAGTGGATTTTATTATAAGAAAAAAAAAAACTAAGTTTAAGGAACAAGGATCTTTTATGATAGGAAGTAAGCATGTCCACTTCTAATGACAGAATTACAAACCATCTATTTCATGCAAAGCTATTTGCTATATTAGCATTCTTGTGAACATCATGCAGAGCAAATGTGGTCAGAGCCTCTGCTTACCATAAATACAGACACATGAGAGACACGTAGAAAATTCCCTCACAAAAATTGACATCCTCACAAATGAAAATAATAGATCATGAAACTTACTATAAATTAAGTATGCTTAAAATGATTAAAGAGAAAAAAGGAATTTATTTAAAAAACACACAATATAAGTAAGTAGAGAACAAGTGGAAAAGAAAAAAAAAAAACAAGAAACACTGAAAAAAAGAACCAAATAGAATTTTGAGGAAAGAAACTTGTAGTAGTTGAAATTTAAATATTCACAGGGTGATTTAAATGCATGTTAAAAAGATCTAAAGAGGCAATAATCCAGAATGTATTATGTAGAAAAATATGAAAAATAAGTTAAAATATGTACAGTTTAGTAAGTTTCAACATGCATCTAATTTAGAGTTCCCAAAGGTGAAAACAGTGAAAATGGAAATGAAGTAAAATTTAGAAGTAGACTGGTTAAAAAGCATATGGAACTATGAAAGTTTGAATCATTACATTCAGAAAAGTAAGCATGTCTGCAACAGAATAAAGCAAAATAACAACAAAAACAACAAAACTATTACATACATACTAATGTACAGAATAATGTTATTTCATACCATCAAAAAAATGAATCTTAATATCTATTTTAGGTATTAAGACAGAGGCCCCATAATAAATGACAAAACAATATACCAGAAGATAATCAAAATCTTAAATTCTGACAAAAATAATATTTTAAATTAGAATTCTTAAACTTAAAATGAACAAAATAAGAATATTTTCAAAAAAAGATTGTAAAAGTTTAATACTAACATGCCCTCATTGCAAAATAATTAAAGGAATCTTAAAGGAAGAAATAGGAAACAAGGGTAAGGTAATAAGCTATGGTGAGTGATAGCTGTTATCAGAACTACCATTTTACTAGGAAAAAAACCCTAAAAAACCTGGTCAAAATGTATAAAATAACTGTGTAAGCACTGGAAAACAAGTAAATCTACAATACTGACAGAAGGAAAATACATGAAGTAAACTCAGAATTTACCCTGCATTTTCCTAGAATGAGGGTATTTTCACAACCACAGTTTAGAGAAATAGAGCAGGAGTACAGGATAGTAGCCCCACTGGGAAGATAATTTCAGGGCCACCATGGTAGTTTGACTTAGGAGAAGAGGTGATTCCTAAAGACGGAAAGGCCACAAAGAAAGAGATGAATAAAATTTCTCATGGTTATTTTAACAGTCTCTAGGCATTGCATTTTCAGAGTAAGACTCTGATAGGTCTGTCAGAAAACAACTGCTAGACTGGAATGCTAGGGTGATATTTCAGAGGCTGCACAATCCTTGGGAGATGGAAGTTTGAGTTTAGATAATACCAGGACATTATAAACATCCATAGTCATCAGTTAAGATCTCAGAAAGGCCCTATTTTATGGTAAAGGACCACTCTCCAGGAGAATAATCTTAATCAACTCTAAAATCAAGTCTCCACAAAGTCAAGATGATTCAAGTTAATTTGACTGTTTACCACAATATTATCTAACACACTCTAGAGGAAAATGACATAATCTATAGCATCTGCAATGTATCATCTACAATATCTGAAACATAATAAAAGTTACTAGATATACAAATATATAAGTATATTATTAATAAGAAAGAGAAATAGTGTCTAATAAAAGTTTATTAGACACTATAGTTATTTTGATAACCCCAAAATATTGGGTTTTTTGAACTAACATGTGTTTTGATAAACCCAAAATATTGGGTTTTATTATATTTATAACCCCAAATATTGGGGTTATCATAAAAGGGCTTCAAAATAATTTTGATTATTATATTAAATTGCTATGGGTTGACTGGTTATGTTCCCACACGTCCATATTATGAAACCCTAATACCAAATGCAGTAGTATTTGGATATTAGACTTTTAGAAATTTATTTGGTTTAGATGGAGTAATGAGGGTGGAGACCCCATGATGATATTTGCACACTTATAAGGGGATGAAATGACCAGAGCTCTCTCTCTTTCTCTATGCCATGTGAGGATACAACATGAAAATGGCTATCCTCCCAATTCCAAAACCATGGAATTGACCAACACTTCAAACTTGGATTTCCCAGCCTACAAAACTATGAAAAATAAATGCTTCTTTTTTTAAGTCACCTACTCTATGGACTCTATTATACTAGCCCAAGCTGTTGAATACATACAGAAAATAGAGAAAAATGTAGATAAAATGGATGAGAATATGAACAATTACAAAAAAGGGATTTAACATGTATAAAAGATAGTTAATTGCACATTCCAGAACTGCAAAATATCATATCAGAAATGAAAAGCTATTTGGACAGATGGGCTCAACAATAGATAATATTAGTTATTTTGAAGACATGTTAGTTCAAAATAATCTAAAGCATTGGCAGAAAAGAAAGGATGGAAAAATGAGAACAGAACATATATGGTATGCTCAAATATTCTAACATATTGTAATTCGTATTCCAAAAATAAAATATAGAGAGAATGGGGTAGGAAAATTATTAAAGAAATACTTTTTCAACTGTGATGAAATACATAAAACATAGGCTAAAGGAGTTCATCAAAGCACAAGCAGGATACAAACAAAATTTTACCTACACATATCACAGTCAAATCATTCAAGTTATTGAAAAATCAAAAGCATGAAGGAAACCTTATAATCAGTTGGAGAAAGAAATCATTTTTCAAAGAAACCACAATAAGATTGATAGCTGACTATTCTGCAGAAGCAATGGAAGCCAGAAGTGAGACGACAAAACACTAATTTCCTTTGGGCTAAGGAATGTACCAGGAAGCAGGACTTTCAATGTTAAGACTGAAACATTTTCAGGCAACCAGAGTGATTGGTTACTTTAGCCAGAATAAAATTTTATGGAACCCTGTTACACTGTGGGTGGGAATACAAGTTGGTGCAGCCACTTTGGAAAACAATGTGGAGATTCCTAAGAAATTAAAAATAGAGCTACCCTATGACCCTGCAATTGCACTACTGGGTATTTACCACAAAGATACAGATGTGGTGAAAAGAAGGGGCATATGTATCCCAATGCTCTTAGCAGCAATGGCCATGTCGCCAAACTGTGGAAAGAGCCAAGATGCCCTTCAACAGACAAATGGATAAAGAACGTATGGTCCATAAATACAATGGAATGTTACACCTCCATCAGAAAGGATGAATACCCAACTTTTGTATGAACATGGACAGGACTGGAGCAGATTATGCTGAGTGAAATAAGTCAAGTAGAGACAGTCAGTTATCATATAGTTTCTCTTACTTGTGGAGCATAAGGAATAACGTGGAGGACATTTGGAGAAGGAAAGGAAAAGTGAATTATGGGAAATCAGAGGGGTAGATGAACCATGAGAGACTGTGGACTCTGAGAAACAAACTAGGGTTTTGGAAGGGAGGGGATGGGGGGTTGGGTGAGCCTGGTGAGGGGTATTACGGAGGGTGCATATTGCATGGATCACTGGGTATAGTGCATAAACAATGAATCTTGGAACATTAACAATGAATCTTGAAATTAAAAATTAAAAAAAAGAAATTAAAAAAATTCTGCCAATTTGTAGTCTACATAATTGTAAAGAAAAATGAATATATGTGAATGTCCTTCAAAAATGCAAAATGAAATCATATTTTTTAAAGATTTTATTTATTTATTTGATAGAGATCACAAGTAGGCAGAGAGGCAGACAGAGAGAGAGGAAGAAGCAGGCTTACCGCTGAGCAGAGAGACCAATGTGGGACTCAATCCCAGGACCCTGGGATCATGACCTAAGCTGAAGGCAGAGACTTTTACCCACTGAGCCACTCAGGTGCCCCGCAAAATGAAAATATTTTAATTAGAACGAATGCTTAAAGAATTCATTACAGGAGACTTGCACTAGGGTAAATGGAGTTTTTCTGTCTGAGGGAAAATAATCTCAGATGAAAGTAAAAAAACAGCAGTAAGTAATGAACAGTCCCAGGAAAGGAAAATATGTTGGTAAAATATAAATGAATATTATCTGTATAAAATAAGAACACATATTAATTATAAAGCATACAGCATTTATAATAGCAAGAAAATGACAATGATGCAGTCATCCATGCTGGATATAGAACCTGCTTAAGATTCTCTCTCTCCCTTTTTCCCTCCCCCCAACTCATCTTTCTTTCTCTGAAAGGAATTAAATCTATTCTTGTATTGCACAGTTCTCTTTTTCGTTCAGCTTCATTGGTTTCCATTATTTTGTCTTCTAGGTGATTAATTTGTTCCTCTGCTTTTTCTTGCCTGCCATTCGTTGCATCAAGCCTGTTTCCAATCTTGTTTATTGCATTCTTCATCTCTGATTCTTTTTTAACTCTTTTATCTCTGTTCTAAGAGTCTTACTGATATCTTCTTCTCTTAAGCCCAGTTAATATTTTTATGATTGCTGTTTTAAATTCTCCATCAGCCATATTATTTATATCTTTTGGTTAGATCTCTGGCTGTGGCCTTATCTTGTTCTTTCATTTGGGATAAATTCCTCTGTCTTGGCATTTTCATCTAAGTCTCTGTCTTCTCTGTGTTAGAAAACCGAGTTATGTCTCCTGCTGCTGAAAGTAATGGTCTTATGAAAAAGAGGTTATATAGTGCCCAGGGCCTGCCACTTCAGGGAGTGTCTCTGGTGTGTGCTGCATGCAGTCTGCTGTTGTATTCTGGCTGCACTATCCTTCAATCCAGGCTTCTGAAGACTTTCCTTTTGCCCCCTGTGGGTAGTATTTGGCCCTTGACCTGAATGTAATGACTTTTAACTAAGTGAGTTTTGGTCTGCTTGTGAAATGAAAACTGGTACCAACTCCACCAGAACTGAAGCCCTGGAGAAATTTCTGGTTGGGAGATATGGTGTGGGTAAGTGCTTGAGCTGGTCTTCTCGGGAAAGGACCCACCATGCTGGGACTCAGCCAAGCTTGAATGAGAAGGGTAGTCTCAACCAGACCACAGAAGAATTATGCAACATAATAGACTTAGGGAACTCAGAGACTTCATAAAACGCAATTACATTCATATTCTAGAAGTCCCAGAAGAAGAAGAAGGAGAAAAGGGGAATAAAATTTCTTTCAAGAAATAATAACAAAATCTCCCTAATCCAGGGAAGGAAACAGACATTCAGATTTAGGAGACACAGAGAACTCCCTCGAAAATCACCAAAAGCATGTCAGCACCAAGACATATTACAATTAAATAAGCAAAATATAGTGAAAAAGAAAAAAAAATCTTAAAAGCAACAAGACAAAAGAAGTCCTTAACTCACAAGGGAAAAACCATAGAGCTAGCTGCAGAAACTTGACAAGCTAGAAGGAGTGGCATGATCTATTCAATGTGCTGAATTTACAGCCAAGAATAAGCTATCCGGCAAGGCTATCATTCAGAATAGAAGGAGAGATTAAAAGAGTTTCACAGACAAAAACTAAAGGAGTTAATGACCATTATATCAGTCCTGCATGAAATATTAAAGAGCGTTGTTTGAGTGGAAAGGAGAAGTCAAAGTGACAAAGACAAGAAAGGATCAGAAAAAATCTCCAGATACAATGGCAAAACAAGTAATAAAATGGCAATAAATACATATCTATCAATAATTACTCTGAATGTTAATAAATTAAATGCTCTAATGAAAAAACATAGGGTGCAATTGCAGGGTCATAGGAAGTTCTATTTTTAATTTCTTGAGGAATCTCCACACTGTTCTCCAAAGAGGCTGCACCAACCCCAAAGATGCAGATGTAGTGAAAAGAAGGGCCATCTGTACCCCAATGTTTATAGCGGCAATGGCCATGGTCACCAAACTGTGGAAAGAACCAAGATGCCCTTCAACAGATGAATGGATAAGGAAGATGTGGTCCATATGCACTATGGAGTATTATGCCTCCATCAGAAAGGATAAATACCCAACTTTTGTAGCAACATGAACAGGACTGGAAGAGATTATGCTGAGTGAAATAAGTCAAGCAGAGAGAGTCAATTATCATATGGTTTCACTTATTTGTGGAGCATAACAAATAGCATGGAGGACATGGGGAGATAGAGAGGAGAAGGAAGTTGGGGAAATTGGAAGGGAAGGTGAACCATGAGAGACTATGGACTCTGAAAAACAATCTGAGGGTTTTGAAGGGGCGGGGGTTGGGAGGTTGGGGTACCAGGTGGTGGGTATTATAGGTATTATAGAGGGCACGGATTGCATGGAGCACTGTGTATGGTGCAAAAATAATGAATACTGTTATGCTGAAGATAAATAAATAAATTAAAAAATAGGGTGTCAGAATGTATTTTTAAAAAGCAAACATAAAGTATTGGGACTTCAAAATAAAAAGCTTCTGCACAGTGAAGAAAACAGCAAAACTAAAAGGCAACCTATGGAATGGGAGAAGATATTTGCAAATGACCTATCTGATAAAGAGTTAGTATTCAAAAGATATAAAGAATTTATTAAAATTGACACCCCCAAATTCAATAATCAAATTAAAAATGGGCAGAAGATATGAATAGACATCATCCAGGTAGCCAACAAGCACATGAAAAGATGGTCAACATTACTGATCATCGGGGAAACACAAATTAAAACTACAATGAGATACCACTCCATACTTTCCAGAATGGCTAAAATCAGCAATAGAAGACAGAACAGGTTTTGGTGAGGATGTGGATAAAGGGTAACCCTCTTTCATTCTTGATGGGAATACAAACTGGTGCAGCCACTCTGGGAAACAGTATGCAGGTTCCACAAAAAAGTTAAAAATAGAACTATTCTATGATTTGGCAATTGCACCACTACATATTTACACACATACATACATACATACATAGGATTATTACTCAGCTACAAAAAAAAAATCTTGCCACTTAAAACAAGGTGGATGGAACTAGAGAGTATTATGCTAAGCAAAATCAGAGTAAGACAAATAGCATATGATTTCACTCATATGTGGAATTTAAGAAACAACAAATCAGCATATGGAAAAAATAACAGAGAGAGGCAAACCAAGAAACAGACCCCTTAACTATAGAGAACAAACTGATGGTTATCAGAGAGCAGGTGTGTGTGTGGGCTGGCTTAAATAATTTATGGGGATTAAGGTGTACATTTTTTATGATGAGCACTGGGTGTTGTATATCATACACCTGAAACTAGTATTACACTGTGTTAACTATTCAGAACTTAGATGAAAACTTAAAAAAAAAAAAGTTGTGTTCAACCTGCATGATTCTTACAGATAATATAAAGACCGAAAAAAAAGCCAAACTCAAAAGAGTATATATTGTATGTTTTTGTTTTCATGAGCCTCTAAGTAGACAAAAATGATTGATTATGCAATAGAATATTGGTTACCACTTGAAGTATAGACAGGGAAGGAGCATGAGAGAACCTTGTGGGAGTACTAGAAAGTTTCTATATTCATAATAATATTGTGATTATGCAAGTATATACATATGTAAAGATCTTATAAAGCTACATATAATGTACATACATATGACCCTTGTATGTTATTATAATGTAAATAAATTAATTTCTTAAGACTCTTGCTGGCAGGAAAGTCATTAAGCATATCATTTATCTCCTAAGATAACTGTTAAGACTAATTTTGCCAGTTGAGGAAAAATTGGAACTAAAATACTGTACAAAGATAATATCAAAGACGTAAGAGGGGAGGTTAGAGTATAAAGGTTTTAAGGTCATTTTATTCATCAGGGGAGGATATAGGTATTGACTAGATTATCTGCTATGTATTTTAAAACTTATTTTAAAGTATGTGCATAGAATGTAATAATGTTCTGAAAATTAGAGTAGAAGATAAGGATATTTTTAATAAAATGCAGGGAAGGGGCACCTGGGTGGCTCAGTGTGTTAAGCCTCTGCCTTCTGCTCGGGTCATGATCCCGGGGTCCTGGGATCGAGCCCCATGTCAGGCTCTCTGCTCAGCAGGGAGCCTTCTTCCCTTTATTTTTCTCTGCCTGCCACTCTGCCTACTTGTGATCTCTGTCAAATAAATAAATAAAATCTTTAAAATGCAGGGAAGATCATGGCATCTGGATGGTGTGATTCGTTAAGGGTCTGACTATTGGTTTCAGCTCCAGCCACGATCTCAGGGTCATGAGATGGAGCCCGGCATCAAGCTCCATGCTCAGCATGGAGTCTTCTTGGGATTATCTTTCCTTTGCCCTCTGCAATAAATATAAATGGACAAAACCCATCTGTTAAAAAACAGAGGCTTTCAGATTAGTGCTATTCTGTCAGATTTTGAAAGATGTCTTTCTCTAACTTGAATAGATTATTTGAAACACATAGGTATTATAATTCAATTTTCATTCTGTACCCTTAAAGGCATAACAGATTTTATATGAATAATTCAACACTAACTGCTTTATTATTTTTTCTTATAGTCTGATCTCAGCAATGAAATGGAATCTGATATAATAGATGTGGTAAGTGACCTTCTCAAATCTTGTTTTATAAAATAAAATATTTCACATACACTATATTCTTTTTGATACTATAATTCTAAATAATTATATTTTCTTTGGCACTCCGTGTAAAGGTATAGAGGAATATGTATATAGTGGACGTTTAAAGAATATTTTGGTTTATCTTTTGTCTCACACAAAATTGGATGCAACAAGGAAAAATTAAATATTTTTAATTAAAAATGAAAGATAATCTAAAATTTGAGACAAAATAAACCATTAATTAATTTTAAAATGTATAGCTATAATGGGCAAATATGAGTGGTATATTTTCAGCATATTCTGAAAAAAGAACAAAAAATAATTCCTTTATTGACATTTCTGATTTGGAATACTCTTACCTTGAGAAATAATTTGCATGTGTACTGCTGTCTTTTGGTGGAGACTAACTGCTTTTGGACTTTTTAATTTTCCAAGAGAATGGATCTTAGTATACTTAATGAGTCAAACTTCCTTGAAAATATGTATATCAAATATTGACATAGAGAAATTAATATTTATAAAATGCCACTGTTGAGGAAATATTTTCCTTAGTTGAGTTCCACCAAAAGAAATCTTGAACTTGTACCTACTGCCTTGAGTACCTGTGTTCATTCTTTATTAAAGGTTTTATTTATTTATTTGACAGAGATCAAAAGTAGACAGAGCGGCAGGCAGAGAGAGGGGGGGAAGCAGGCTCCCTGCGGAACAGGGAATCTGATGCAGTGCTGGATCTCAGGACCCTGGGATCATGACCTGAGCCAAAGGCAGAGGCTTTATCCCATTGAGCCACCCAGGTGCCCCCTGTGTTCATTTTTTACTTAGAAAAAAATCTGATGGCACTCTTTAGAATTACAGATTACCTGAAGTATTTCCTATGTGGCTGGGACAAATAGAATTATTTAATTATACATCTTTCTTTCTGGACCAACCTAGTATTCATTTCAAGGAAGTTTAATAGGCTCAAACACATATAATTACAAATGGTTTAAGAGTAGTTTTTAGCTTTTGGATTTTTTTGTTTGTTTGTTTGTGTATTGTTCCTTGCTGATAAGCTAGTCAGCCAGGGAAAGAGAAATACCATATGATTTCTTTCATATGTGGAATTTAAGAAACAAAGGGGAAAAAAAGAGACAAACCAAAAAATAAAATGAGACTCAACTATAGGGAAAACACCGATGGTTACCAAAGGGGAGGTCGGTAGGGGAATGGGTGAAATAGGTGAAGGGTATTAAGAGTACACTTGTGTTGGGGGAGGAGTCAAGATGGCAGAGAAGTAGCAGGCTGAGACTACTTCAGGTAGCCGGAGATCAGCTAGATAGCTTATCTAAAGATTGCGAACACCTGAAAATCCATCGGCAGATCGAAGAGAAGAAGAACAGCAATTCTGGAAACAGAAAAACAACCACTTTCTGAAAGGTAGGACCAGCGGAGAAGTGAATCCAAAGCAATGGGAAGATAGACCCCGGGGAGAGAGGCCGGCTCCCGGCAAGCAGCGGAGCAAGGCGCACAAAATCAGGACTTTTAAAAGTCTGTTCCGCTGAGGGACATGGCTCCAGAGGCTAAAGCGGGGAGAAACCCACGCGGGGTCAGCGTGGCCTCAGGTCCCGCAGGGTCACAGAAGGATCGGGTGTGTCTGAGTGTCACAGAGCTTGCAGGTCTTGGAACGGGAAAGCCGGCTACAGAGACAGAGCCGACAGTAAGCTCACAGCTCGGTGTTACCTTGAACCGGTCGCAGGCTCGGTGAGCTCGGAGCGCGGCAGGAGGTCAGGCAGACGGAAGTAACTGGGCGCTGTTCTCTGAGGGTGCACTGAGGAGTGGGGCACTGGGCTCTCGGCTCCTCCGGGCCAGAGACCAGGAGGCTGCCATTTGTATTCTCGTCCTCCAGAACTCTACGGAAAGCGCTCAGGGAACAAAAGATCCGGAAAGCAAACCGGAACGGATTACTCAACCCGGCCCCTGGTAAGAGAAGTGCAATTCCGCCTGGGAAAAAGACACTTGAGAATCACTACAACAAGCCCCTCCCCCAGAAGATCAACAAGAAACCCAGCCAAGACCAAGTTCACCTACCAAGGAGTGCGGTTTCAATACCAAGGAGAGCAGCAGAATTCCAGAGGAGGAGAAAGCAAAGCACGAAACTCATGGCTTTTTCCCTGTG
>NC_081575.1:56518359-56548835 GCF_022355385.1 Mustela nigripes | reverse complement strand
GGAGGGGGTGGGATTATGGACATTGTGGAGGGTATGTGCTTTGGTGAGTGCTGTGAAGTGTGTAAACCTGGTGATTCACAGACCTGTACCCCTGGGGATAAAAATATATGTTTATAAAAAGTAAAAAATTAAAAAAAAAGTACACTTGTCTTGACGAGCACTGAGTGATATATAAAATTGTTGAATCACTGTATTGTACACCTGAAACTTACATAACACTGTATGATAACTATACTGGAATTAAAACATTAAAAAGGAAATTAAAAATACGTTTTTTCATGACAGAAGGAAACATCTAATACTAATTTCATTTTTTAAAAGATTTTATTTATTTGAAAGAGAAAGAAAGACCCCAGGGAAGCACAAACAGGGTAAGGAAGGGCAGAGGGAGAGGGAGAAGCCGACTCTGCTGAGCAGGAGCCTGACTCTAGGCTTAATCCCAGAACCGTGAGATTATAACTCGATCCAAAGGCAGATGTTTAACCAACTGAGTTACCAGGTTCCCCCTCATTTTTAACATAATATTTGGAACAAAAGGGAGGACCTCTATGCTTAAAAACAATCTCCTTTTATAATTTGCTGATGTTTGTTGGAGTGAACATTTTCCAATGGAATATACAGTGTTAAGCAAGGTCGTTTTCTTTTCAAGTGAAAGAAAGTTTTATGGGTCCTTTCTGAAAAATAGGTTTTGATAAAGGCAAGTTGAAATAAAACATGAAGACATTGAATTCATAAAGGGGGATACTGGAGAAGAAGAAAGAAAATAAGCTGCTTAAAATTTTTCCTAGGGCCAGAACTTCACTCCTGAAGCATTTGTTTTAGTCAGATATAAACTCAATTTAACTTAAGTAACAAACTAGGAGCCACCAAAGGTATAATTAAAGTTGGTCAGCATTCTGTATCTGCCATAAATCATCATCACATCTTTCTCATTATCACCTCAGAAGAAGTCTTGTGGTTGAGATTATCCTATTTCAGAAATCACGAAATAGATGACTTATTACATTCTTCATGGCTTTGTAGACTGGAAGGCTGTAGGGCCTACATGTTATAAAAGCAGAACATATTTTGGCATTTTTAATAGTCATTACTTCCTAAATATGGAGAAGTGCATTTTTAAAATGGCTTTTCTTAGTATTTTAACAACCATGCAGTATTTGTTACCTAGTGTTTTCTTTATTTTTCACCTTTTTTTCTCCAACATTCCTTGCCCCCCTTCATTTTGTTTTTGTTTATCCTTCAGATTTTCTCTTCCTAACCATTTCTGTTTTCTCTTGTGCTCCATATGGGAACTGAAAGTAAATTACTAGTGTGAAATACAGAAAATATCCATAGACTTGGGGAATGTACATGATGTTAAAACATGTCAGATATCAGAAACTAATAAGAAAGCAGTTAAAGTCTAAAAGATTTTTGTGTCTCTGACCTCATTTCTCAGAATTTGCAATTATATCTATGTCTTCTGTCTCTAAGAAATGTTTCTTTGTTAGAAATTATATTGACCAAAAAAAAAAAAGAAAGAAATTATATTGACATTATAGTAATGGATGGACATGCAGGAGACAGGAAGCATTATCCTCATTTATTTATATAGGGTAAACTGTTTAAGACTTTCTAGGTGCCTAATATCTAATATTGTTATTGGGTTCAATTTAGAAAAGTACAAATTGATTATGTATTGGCACAGATGTCAGCTCTGGAATTCGGTTTTTGTTATACCTCTAGTAAAATAAATAATAGTGTGTAATCATATATACTTAGACTTTAGAAGCACTTTAGTTTGGGTCCAATTCTAGTATTTGACTATTTCTCATGCATCAAAGAGGACCTAACATATGCCAAATACTGTTTGTTGCTTAAAGTTAACTTAATTTCATTTTCTTCCTTTAATCCCTTTGATACAAAGTACATTTTTAAAAGATAATGAAACTGAGGATCATGGAATTTAAGCCACTTGCTCAAGATCCTACAGCTAATAAGTTGCTCATGTGGGATTTACATTATGGTTATTATGACACTAAAACATATGTTCTTTCCTTTATATCACACATTTATAGTCTATGCTCATATTCCTGCAATCTAGGAATCCTGATTACCTGGAAAGCTCTCACTGTTGAATATTTCTCTCTTAGAGTGATATAAGATCTTCTATTCTATAGTGTTCTCCCATTGTTTTTACTTCTACTCCTAAAGATTAGCGGAACTAATTTAGTTATTCTTCCACATGATTCCTTATATCTTTCAAGACAGTAATATTTCCTCAGATAAACACTGTCAGTTCCTCTTACCAGTATGGTTTCTGTGGTGTGAATATGATACAAGGTATCCATAATCATTTTAATAAGATGGAATTTATTTTTGTATTGTTTGGACATTCCCTATCACACTGCTGTCAAAGATTATGCTTCTTGCTGAAATAATAAAAAGAAAAAGATATTTTTATAATATTTATTATAAATAGGCACTTTCCTAAGTGTTTTATATAGAACATTTAACAAAACTTCTTAAAGCATTTTTCCATAGCCACTGTATTTCCCCCTCCCTATACTTTAGTATTTGTTTTTCAGAAGTTATACAGTTGAGAAAGAGGAAACCTTTACACTGTTGATGGGAATACAAACTGGTGCAGCCACTCTGGAAAACAGTATGGAGGTTCCTTAAAAAGTTAAAGCAATTGCACTACTGGGTATTTACCCAAAGGGTACAAAAATACTGATTTGAAAGAATATATGCACCCTGAGGTTTATAGCAGCATTATCAATAATAGCCAAATTATGGATAGAGCCCAAATGTCCATCAATTAATAAATGGATAAAGAAGAGGTGGTATACATATACAATGGAATATTAGTCATAAAAAAGAATTAAATCTTGCCATTTGCAGTGAGGTGGATGGAGCTAGGGAATATGATACTAAGTGAAATAAGTCAGCCAGAGAAAGACAAATACTACTCAATTTCACTTATATTTGGAATTTAATAAACGAAACAGATGACCATGGCAGTGGAAAAATAGAGACACAAACCAGGAAACAGACTCTTAACTACAGAGAAAAAAACTGAGGCTTACTGGAAGGGAGGTGGGTGGGGATTGGGTTAAATAGATTATGGGTCCTAAAGAGGGCACTTTTAATGAGCACCAGGTGTTGTATATAAGTAATGAATCACTAAATTCTAACTTAGTGATTAAATAAAATATAGTAAACTAATAGTAGTAAATATTAAATAGTAAATAAATATAGTAAATAATAAATAGTAAATAAATAGTTATTATGTAATAATATAGTTAAATTGTAAATAATAGTAAACTAATATTAAATAAAATATAGTAAAGTAATATTACACTGTATGTTAACTAACTGAAATTTAAATAAGAACTCGGAGGAAAAAATAAGTTATATAGTTGACCCTATTAACTTCCACTATTACCACTGATTCAGCTTTTTTTACAATTCTAATTCATTCATTCAACAAATATTTCCTGAACATATATTATGTGACCTTCACTGTTCAATATACTAGGAACAAAATGAGCATGTACCCCTATTGTCATTAAGTTTAAACTAACAAGTAAGTAAAATATATTGTATGTCAAATGGTGATAAATGTTATAGAGAAAAATAAAGTGAGGAAATAGGATCAGTTTCTGGCAATCAGAATTGAATGTTAGAGGAGGCCTCACTGAGAAGATGAATTGAGAGAAAAGACCTGAAGAAAGTGAGAGGCCTTTAAACCATGTGGCAATCTGGAAGAAGTGTGTTTTAAGTGGAGGATATTAAAGGCAAAGGTTATGAGAAGGACACATGCTTCTTGTTTTCTAAGAATAATAAGAAAGCCTAAAATTTAAATAAATAAATAAATAACAAGGAGTACAACATGTGGGGTGGGTTGGCTAAGGTCTCTCATGTCCACAACATGTCTCATGTCCACAACATTGACAACTGTGTGATACTTGATAAAAGTTTTGTTGGGTCTGCAGTGACTTCAGTGGTTGTTGGGGTCCTCAGTGGTAACTCCAGGTTCAGTGGTTAGGGGCCAGAGAAGGCAGCAGTGGTAATATACTGGTGGTATGTATATGCTTGGCTGCAGTGCTTGTGTAGTGAAGGGGCTCTCTGCATATATACACACTGTGAGAACCAGGGTCAGCAGCAGGGGCTTGAGCCAACTGTAGGCACAATAGCAGATACAGGGGCATGGGCTGTTACCTTATATTCCTGTAGCCACAGTCTTGCCACAGGCATACATATGGCAGTGGAGACTACTGGCAGCCATCAGGTCAGAGGAGTGCAGGTGTATAGCTGAAGGTTAGCACAATAATGTTTCTGATAATAGAAACATATCCAGACATACAGCTATTGTGTGGGCCCTGGCTGTCAGTATGCACTCATGGACATAGGAGCTTGCTGTTGGTGCACGCATGACAGTGGAAGCTGGTGATAGAGTCAGACCACTGGTGAGCAGATGCAAAGCTCAGTAATACCTACAGGTGAGCTCAGTGTTATAGGCCAATGACAGGAGTCAGGGTTATATCCAGGTCCACAGACAGCTGTGCAGGCCTTGGCTATCTGAATGCACTTCTTCATCTGAAAGGGCTTGCCCCAGGTGTGTGCACAGTAGTGGAAGTTGGTGATAGGAATTAGGTGGCAATGTACATGTGTACAGCTGCAGGAATAGTGCAAAGAGAAGTGGTGCATGATAGTGACAGGAGTCATGGCTATATCTGGGTCAGGCAGGAGCTGTGGTGGATCTTAGCTGTCCATGTGTACTTGTGCAGCTATAGGGACTTGGCCATAAGCATGCATAGGGCAGTAAAGGCCAGTGGCTTGAGTCAGGATGCTGTAGATGCACATCTGCCAGAGGCAAGCCACAAATGTGTTCACAGTGATGGAGGTCAGCCATATGGTCTAGGCTGGTGTCTTGCGTGATCATAGTTAGATGCCAGGGCTGGCTACTGGTATGGATCTGGGCTCCAGCAGGACTAGGGATTGAGCTGGCTGTCTCGGAAAACGTGAAAATCTGTGGGGCAAAAAACTTAAGCAATGAAGTCTACAAGGGATACATGACAGCTGTGCTTGCCATCAGTTTCTTCAGTGGTAAAAGCTGCTGAGCATTCTGTTAGTGTCTGTGATGAGGTCCATGGTGATGTAATTTGGGGAGTGTACAGAATCTGCAAGAGCTATAGAGGTCCTCAGTAGTGAAGTGTTCTGGGGTCCTCTGACAAGCAAACCACTAGGAACCACAGTCACTCCTGCTGTGTAGCTGATATTGGTAGCCCCTATCCTTCTTCCTTGTTCTTAGCCATCTCCATGTCTCAGCTTTGCTGCTCTCTCAGTGGAATTGAACTGAAACAGATCCTTCATGTAGTGCCCCAATAGGCTGAGGAAGCTTATCACTGCCCATTTTCCCTTTGTTGGCAAGGGGAACTCTTTTGAGTTGGGACATTCCCTCTTGGGACTGAGCAGTGCTGACCTAGAGGATGGGATGATAAAGACTAAATTAAACTATTCTTTCTACCCATTTTGTGCATTTAATCCCAGGTATTTTATTCCACTGTGTTGCTGAAGCTTCTGTAAGTAAACTCCTCAATTCTCCCAGAACTATTTTCATTTGTGGATAGCTGTCCAATTGTTAATCTCTGTTGGGGAATGGAGGCTGTAGTCTACTCTGCCATCTAGGTAACATCACTCTCACCCCAAAGTTTTTTCATTTCAATGTAGTTCAATTTATATGTAGTTTCTTTTGTTACTTCACTTGTCCTTGAGATGTCATAACTAAAGCTTAGGGTTATTCAAGTCACAAATATTTACTTCTATGTTTTCTCCTGAAATTTTTATAGCTATATCTCTTACATTTAGCTGTATAAGTTTTTTGAGTTAATACTTATAAAAATGGGAAATAAAGGTGAGAGATAATTGTCCATATTTATTTTTGAATGTGAATACCCAGCTGTCCCAGCACTATTTCCTGAAAAGACTATTCTTTCCCCTTCAAAATTTATTAACACCCTCTTTTAAAATCAACCATGAATGAGGGGCTTATTTTTGAACACTCAGTTCTCTTCCATTGATCTAAGTGATTATTCTTTTTTTAAGATTTTATTTATTTATTTGAGAGAGAGAGAGCACAAGCAGAGGAGAGGGGCAGAGGAGAGGGAGAAGAAGGCTCCCTGCTGAGCAGGGAGCCCAATGCAGGGCTTGATCCCAGGGCTCTGGGAAAACCTGACCTGAAGGCAGATGCTTAACCATCCGGGCCACCCAGGTGTCCCTTGAGGTTGTTATTCTTATGCAGTTACACATTATAGTAAGTTTTGAAATCACAAAGTATGAGCCCTCCAATTTTA
This sequence comes from Mustela nigripes, assembly GCF_022355385.1. Lineage (NCBI taxonomy): Eukaryota > Metazoa > Chordata > Mammalia > Carnivora > Mustelidae > Mustela > Mustela nigripes. Next base: position 56,542,497 of record NC_081575.1, on the reverse strand, counting down.
TTGCTTTTTTCAAGATTTTTTAAAAACTCCTTTTGGTCCCTTGCCTTTCCATGAGTTTTTTAGATAAGCCTGTCAGTTGCTGTACAAAAGCCTGCTAGGACTTTGAAGCATAGTGTTTTGAATCTGTAGGTCAACATGGGGGATTATTGCCATTTAACAATATTAAATCTTATAGTCAATCAATATCACATATATTTTCATTTATTTACTTACCTTTCAATCTATTTATTTATACTCCTTTTTAAATTCAATTTTTATTTAAATTCTAGTTCATTAACACATATGGTAAAATTGGATTCAGGTGTAGAATTAACACTTAAATATAACACCCAGTGCTTACCCAAGTACCCTCCATCACCCATTTAGCCCAACCCCCACTTACTTTCTTCCATCGAGTCTCAGTTTTTTCTCTGAAGTTAAGATTCTCTTATGGTTCACTTCCCTCACTCTTTCATTCCCCATATGTTCATCTGTTTTATTTTTTAAATTCCACATATGAGTGAAATCTTATAGTATTTTTCTCTGACTGACTTATTCTACTTAGCATAATACACTCTAGCTTTATTCATGTCATTGGAAATGACAAGATTTCATTTTTTTGATAGCTGAATAATATTCATATAACATATATATCTTTATCCATTCATCAGTCAATGGGGATTTGAGCTCGTTCCATAATTTGGTTTTTGTTAATAATGCTACTATAAACATCAGGGTGCATGTGTCCCTTCAAACCAGTATTTTTGTGTCCTTTTGGTAAATCTTAGTAGTATAATTTCTGGGTTATAAGGTAGTTTTATTTTTACCTTTTTTTTTAAGAGAGAGAGAGAGAGAGCACACATATGTGAGTAGGGGGGAGGGGGGAGGGGTAGAGGGAGAGGAAGAGAGACTCCCAAGCAGGCTCCACACCCAGAACAGAGCCCAGTGTGGGGTTTGATCTCATGACCCAGAGATCATAACCTGAGCCAAAAATCAAAAGTCAGATGCTTAACCAACTGAGCAACCCAGGCACCCCTATTTTTCTTTAATGCTACTATAATTGACACAAAGACATAAGGATTTATATGGTAGATTGTTCTGCAATATAAATTGAGTGAAAAAATAGTCATAGTGTACAGAGAAAGCTAAAATCACCTATAAGATTTCACAAAATTGTAGCTCAGGTTCTGAAAGCTGGAAACAATTTGACTTAACAGAGGTTAAAGTAGAGACACTTCAGTCAAAAGGAAGAACATGAAAACAGGAATGAGCATGACACATTGATGTAATAATTAAGAAACTGTCTAGTCAAAGCATGACTTCAAGTTGGAAATGAATTTAATTAGATAAATAAACAGTTAATGAACATCCACCATAGTCCATGTACTCAGTTTAGGCAAAAGAGATACAAAGAACATAGTGACATAGTACTTACCCCTTGGACCTCAAATCTTGTGTTTTAACAGCCCGAGTTTCCTCATCTTAAAATGACGGGATTGGACTAGGTGTTATAGCATAATAGTCAACCTAAATAATGTATGATTCTGCTTTTACAAAATCAGCCTATTTGTGCATATATAATCTATGCAGTGTTTATAACTTTGCACTTTAAATATACATGTTGAATTGAAATATTTACTAGATATAAAATATACATTTGTTACTAGCACAGGTGTGTATTCTTTTATGTATAGGTTTTTTTCAAGTCATTAAGATTGTAAGCTATTTTGCTCTGTAATCGTTTAAATCACTGTGCTTTCCATGACTCCATTACTTAAAGCCAATGTTAGACTTAATCATCTTACTTATTTGTTGGAAAAATTAGAAAATTGCTTGTATGTCCTCATACTCACCAACAATAAGTGTTTATGTGGTTTTACTAGATTTTTGGAATTGTGCTAAGTGATGGGGATTCAAAGAGTTATATATAAGCTCTTTTCCCACCCATGAGATTTACTGATTAAGTAGGTGGTTTATTGGACCATTATTTATTACTCTTTTTATTTAAATTTTCATTTCTTTTTTTTAAACTCTTACATTTCAGAAATGTGTTATGTGTATTATATCAAAATATTAAAGGGGCACCTGGTTGGCTCAGTTGGTTGAATTTTCAGTTCTTGGATTCAGATCAGGTTGTGATCTCAGGGTCAGGAGATTGAACTCTACATAGGGTTGCACATTCAATGTGGTGTCTCCTTGAGATTCTCTATCCCTCTCTTCCTGTCCCCATTCTCTCTCTTGCTCTCTCTGAAATGAATGAATGAATGAATGAATGAAATAAAATAAATCTTTAAAAAAGTGGTGATGCAACATGGAGGCTTAAGTGGGTAGAAGAAGAATAAATGAAACAAGATGGGATTGGGAGGGAGACAAACCATAAGTGACTCTTAATCTCACAAAACAAACTTAGGGTTGCTGGGGGGAGGGGGTTTGGGAGAAGGGGCTGGGATTATGGACATTGGGGAGGGTATGTGCTTTGGTGAGTGCTGTGAAGTGTGTAAACCTGGTGATTCACAGACCTGTACCCCTGGGGATAAAAATATATGTTTATAAAAAATAAAAAATTAAAAAAAAATGTTAAAATTCACACGGTTCAAATTTCCTTTAGAGAGTTTGCCATATTTAAAGGAAATGTCAATATGGTCCCTGAAAGCATAAATACAGCATGTATAAAAATCTCTGCCAAAAGTACATTTTAAAATAAATCCACAGTATTTATGGAGGTCATGAGAAGTAAATGTAATATTTACCCTGTTTCCCTGTAGGCAGGATTCTGAGTGATTGTTGATTTCTTCTTCTGCCATTTTAAATATTTCCATGAAATTTTCCATGATTTCTTATCAAAAACAATTGAATATTTAAAACCTATTTTTTACTTTTTCTTACTGATCTTCATGTTGCCTACACCACAGTTTAGAGGACTTAAAATTTAACCCAGTTTTTTACTTTGATATTACACAGTTAGCTCTGGAATCAAACAAATATATTTTTTCATCCTGTTAGTGAACCGTGTATTATCTTTCTCTGATTATAAATATGTATGTATACATGTATATGTTAAATTTTTTGAGAAATGAAATTTATGACAATTACATACTAAGGTTGAGTTATATTTGTAGATAGGAGTTTTATTCATCTTGTTTCTTTGTTTTATTCTTTTCTAGTGCAAGAATGTGACTAAAATCTGTCATTACATAGCTGCCCTTCCACCTGATCTTATAGGACCAGAAACACAGATTACAGAACTACTTACCTCTGAAGAAAAGCTATCTAAGGTGCAAGTGGTAAGCAATTTTAAAAAAAAAGATTTATCATTAATACTAAGCATTTCAAAAAGATTTATAAAAGTCAATAGAATCCTCTCTAATTTAACACGGCAATTATTTATGGGGTTTTCGTTTCCTCCCAATGTTCCTCAGCATATACAATATATATGATGATATATTCACATCTTTCTTTTCCATATATATCTCCTTTTAGTCATTACATTAATTTTAAATGACTGCCTCATGTGCTATTGAATTTATATACTTAAGTTATTTAATCATTCAATTATTGTTGGATTATGTAGGTTGCCATCAATTTTCAGATGTTAAAAGTAAAGCTGATATAATTAACTTTGTACTTATAATGTATTTCAACTATTCAAATAATTTTCTTGAATACATTCCTATGATTTCTTTTAGCAAAGTTTTCTTTAAAAAATGTTACAGGGTTTTTCATCAGTTACATTCCTATTATCTTGATTATGATGGCAGAATGTACAACTGTTTTAAGACAAATTATCTACCAGAAGAATTCTACCAAATTAAAACCTGTATTTTGACCAGTACTGGATTTATTTCTTTTATCTTACTAGAATTGTAACATCAAACCTCATTTTTGTTTAAGTATGGGTTTAATTGCTTTGACATTTTTTTCTTATACGCTATATAAATCTCTCCTGTTTTCTACATTTCTTTATCACTATTACTAAAATTAATTGTTTTGAATTTGAAAGTAATAACTGCTCTTTATCTGAAATGTGGAAAGGTAGAAAAGCATTTGAATTGCTTTAACCATCAACAATGTTTGTGTATTTTTCCCCAGTGTTTCCTCTATTCATATTTTACTTACACAATTAAGACACACAGACACACACAAATGTCTTTCTGTGTGTATATATATAACCTGTGCGTGTAGGTATATTTAATATATATGTCATATAATGTCTATATATATATACTATAACTTGATTAAGTGAATATAATTTTAAGTTTTTTGCTATGTGACTACTATATATACTGCTTCGATATACATAATTGTGAATTATCACACATAAAGCCTTTTTCAGTCTTAGTTGCTTAGGCATGAAATTACTGGTCCAATGGTTATGAATATTTTTAGTTTCTTAATATATAGTAAAAAACTTGCTTTTCTGAAGAATTGTATCAGTTTACACTTTTATCAGCAGCATGCATGCCTAACCATTTCATGATGCTTTTACTGTTTAAATAAATAGGATCATGTAGGTGATAAATAGTCATTGACTATAATCCTGGTCACAATTGTTTCTCTTACAATTACTGAGGTTACATGTTTTTCACTGTATTTATTAGTCGCTTTTATATCCTTTTAGCTTAATTGATTGTCCATAACATTTGTACATTTAACCACTGGGTCTTAGTGTTAACTTATCTGCATTTCATCTTACTTATATGTATATGTTAACAAATTTATTGTAAAGATTTTTATACTGAATTAAGATAAGGAATTTTAAGTTCAGAAATAAGAAACCTGAAGATTAATTACCAGTGAAGTCAGCTAGCATATTTTATGTGCATAATTTTAACCCAATCACAAATGATTACCTCTGTCTTAGTATTTATGTGAGTTTCCAGTACTTTTACAAAGTAAGGTCGTTATGACTTATATCTCCTTTTTAAACAAAAGAAAAACGAAACTTTAGACTTGCTCCAACAGAAAAAAATGATTTAACATGAAATTTCTAAAGCTATAATTTGAAGTAATCCTTCAAATGTCATGTTTATATTTGTAGGATTATTTTAATTTATTGTTGTCTTTATTATTATCTTTGTAAACATAAAATTATTGTTACATTTGCATGGAAAACTTAACATAATAATTTAAAGAGAAGGGATAGAGGTTTTTTTAAGATTTATTTACTTATTTGAGGGAGAGACTATGAGGGGGAGGGGCAGAAGGAGAGGGAGAAAGAATCTCAAGCAGAATCCATGATGAGTATGGAGCCAGACCAGGGCCTTGATCTCATGACCATGAGATCATGACCCAAGCTGAAACCAAGAGTCTGATGCTCAAGCAACTTTGCCACTCCAGTGCTCCAAGATAGAGATTTTTAATACAGAATTATTTGGATTGAAATAGTCAATTAATGACCTGAAAAAGTGGATAGACCTTTAAAATAGAAACTGTTATCTTTATTGTGCAGTTGTATCAAGGATGTAATTAAACTATAAACTGGGGGCACCTGGGTGGCTCAGTGGTTTCAAGCCTCTGCCTCCGGCTCCGGTCATGATTCCAGGGTCCTGGGATAGAGCCCCTCATTGGGCTATCTGCTCAGCGGGGAGCCTGCTTCTCTTTCTCTCACTCTGCCTGCCTCTCTGCCTACTTGCGATATCTGTCAAATAAATAAATAAAATCTTTAAAAAATACTATAAACTGCATGCAAAAATTATGACATTTTATGTTGATGGTGAAGTACACAAAATAGTGATTTAAAATATTAAATAGTAATTTGGCTCTCAGTTGTAGAGTTGTAGAATTTTAATCTTGATTTACAAAATTTACAAATTCAAGCATGTTAGGAAATAAGCTTCATAAATGTTAAAGCAAAAAAATTCAAACAATAGTATAAAGTAGCATAAGGATTAAATAGCTTTCTTGAAATCTCTGCTTTACCACTCATAACCTAGATGTAAACTTAAACAAGTCATATTTCCTCTCTAATTTTGTTTCTTATACGTAAAATGCAGGACTTGGGTGAATGACAGCTGAGGTCACTCATAATTCTGTGAATATTGTTTCATAGGCCTACAATTTTATCTACTCCTGTAGTGCCCTCTCAAAGAAATCATTAACTAGTGCATGTAATCTGCCTAGGGATTAATTGATTCCTAATGGAAATGGATTGAGTATTGTTGATTTTCATCAAAATGTTTGTTCTGCAGCTGTGGATTCAGATGTACTGGGGGTAAGGGGAGAATGTTAGGTGATTGAAGGATATCAAATCAAATTTCACCAGTCTACTCGTGAGTCACACTTAACAGCAGAGGCCAGATTTTGAAGAGCCTGAACCTTATACAGTTTGAGAGTCACTGTTTTAAAAAAAATACATATGTATGTATATATTTATATTTATATATTTTCTATATACATGCATATATCTTTAAATTGAAATTTGGAATGAGAAAAATCACAACAAATATAAATATGAAAATATTACAAACATAAAATACTTTTCAGGGTCTTGGAACGGGCTTTTACAAGTGAGAATCCCTAAAACTTAAGCTTCATTGGCTTCATGGTAAATCTGTCTCTGAAATTAGGCGTGTTTTTCCCTTAGTGTACTTCTCTTTGGTTCTACTCCTCATCATCAACAGTTCCTGTCAGTCCATGGACACAAGTAGTGAAAGAAGAAAACAATATTGGAAGTCAAACAGTAAATATTGTATAGATAAGGTTTTTATATTAGCAAAGAATGTGCCAAGCCAGTATGCTTCCCTCTATGTCAGCTGCTTGAATTATTCCTGCTATGTTGTATTAAATACTAGCTACAAAGTTACAACCTCTTTGGGATGTTCCATGTGCTTTTCATGCACTTGATGAGTGGGTAATTATGATCACTGATTTGAACAAGGATTGTGAAGACCCAGATATTTTCATTATCATAGCCATTGAATTCTTATACAATCTGAGGTTTGTATTGTATGCTGTGGCTTTCAATTAGTTTCCTCTGTTTTTGGCAGCCATCTAAAATGTCTTTGCAACATTGCAATGTTGTGAGTTATCAATGATACTGTAGTTGATTTTGAGATCTGTCATGTTTCATGAAATTGTGACATCTGTGCCAACTTCTGGTTGTTAGTATCAGCAATCCAAAATAAAATTTCAAGACAAAATTTAATTGTACCCTTGGAATATAGCATTCTAGTTAATAGGTGTTGGTATAAAGCAATGTGCTTTGTTGAGGATACTGACTAGTAGTAGAAGGAAGCTGGCCAGAATTATTACATGGCAGGAAAAATCACCTTTCTTCTTTACAAAGAGATAAATCTAAGAAGTAGATATTTGTCTTAGTTAATAGAAATTTTAGCATTTTTAACACTTAAAAACCCAGTAGGCTACTTTATAGACTTTCTGTTGTAAAGTAAATCAATAGTGGAATCATTTCCAAGTGTAAGAAAAATTAGAGCAGAATTACAAAATACATATTTGTATGTTGAATATTGCATTATTACAAGGTATTTTCATTTTAAAGATGGATCATTTAAAAGGAGTGTTTTGTGTTCCCAAAATGTGTTTTTACAGTACATTCTGAAATACTATGATTTAGCTCAAGAAAAGTGTCTTTGTCTTTCTACCCTCCAAAACAAAGTTTGAGATTCTATCTAGTCCCATGTAAAAATTGCAAATAATTTTAAAAAATTGCAAATAATGAACTATGTTACCAAATTGTCCAGAGTAAACAGTTCATCTTTGCTCAGTAGGAGAAGCCTACAACTACTTGCCTGACATATTACTTTCACTCAAGTGGAAAGACCCAGGAGATAAAACCTAGAACTCATAATCAGACACTAGTCTTGCTATGTAATCTCCATGGAGCATTCTGCAGTAACTCTTTGACCAATGACCTTAATAGACTTCCAAAATTACCTAGTCTGGGTAAGATAGCTGTGCTCATTTATCTTCATTGGGAAGCTTTAGAAGAGATCAGATTTTTTTTTTATTATATTCTTATATTCAGTTACCAAACTTATAGTACCTCATTAGCTTTTAAAGTTTTTGACATAGTGGTCAATGATTTAATATTTGTATATAATACCAGATTTAAAGAAGGAAGTATAAATTTGAAACTCACAGAGTGTCTGTCTTTTTACTTTCCTTCCTTCTCCCATTCTATCTCACGTCTTTAACACTGTCCTCTCTCTCAGTTGCTCTAAGTGTGATATGGTCAGTTACTTGCCTACTCAGAGCCTTCTTCCATGAATATTTCTCCCAGTGCTGGAGGAATGTGACAGTAATTGCATGGTCTATAAATGAAAATTTAAATAATTTTTAAATTTTTTTAAAGATTTTGATTATTTATTTATACCAACTGAGCCACCCAGGCATCCCTAAATTCTATGTATTTTAAACATCACATTATTATTATTGCTGTTATTATCATTGATCCAGTCAATAATCATTTATGTTTACCATATTTTTTGTTCTTCATTCCTTTCTGCATCCTTGAGCTTCCATCTGGAAACATATTTCTGCTGCTGAAGAACGACCTTTAGTTGAATGTTCTGGTTATAAATTCTCAGCTGTGCTCATACTGTTTGTCCAAAAAGTGTTTATTTCACTTTCATTTTGAAGGGTTTTTTGGGGGGAGGGTGGGGCGAAATTGAATTCTAAGTTGGCAGTTATTTTCTTTCAGTGCTTTCAGTCCACTCTTTGAATGTAACATTCCCTTTTCTTTTTTCTTGCATTGCTTTTTGGTTTCAGTGTTCTCCCAGATCTTAGCCCCATTTTAAAATTGATTGATATCTCTCTAATGCCTTTAGAGATTTTTTACAAATTTGTCAAACTTTTCATTTTTTTTTCAGCTAGAAGATTGACACCAAATATCAAGTCCACAATTACTGGGAGTATTCATAACTGATTGGCTCAGTATTTTTACTGAAATGGGTATGAAGCCATAAGCTGAGATTGAAAAGTGGCTAAGATGGGACCCACTCCCTTTGGAAGTGGTAAAATTTTGGATTAGTTTTTGAGAAAAGACAGCCAATTACAGATGATTAAATAAGCAAGTAATACTGACTATCCAACTGAACTTGGTAGATAGTGACAGCAGGGGTAGAGTATGGCAAAATGCATCTAGATATCAATTAGCTAATTTTAAAAATGAATCTGAAAATATTTTCTGCCCTGTTTATCATAGAGTAATTTCTGAGGACCAAATGAAATGATGGTATGCATTTCAAAAGAAATGATAGATGTGAAAGTAAAATATTATCTACTTATACTCATGCAGATTTTTAAAAATTGAACAAAACATACTAAATTTGAAATCATCTTTTTTAAAGTTTATTTATCTAAGTAATCTCTATGTCTCACATGAAACTTGAACTCAAGACCCCAACATCAAGAGTTGTGTGCTCTTCAGACTGAGCCAGCCAGGTTAAATCATCTTTTTTATTCAAAAGAACAAAATGTATGAAAATCCACCTTTATTTTTAGAATTTTAATTTTTTTTTTTAATTTTCAGGACACCTGGGTGGCATAGATGGTTAAGCATCTGCTTTCAGGTCAGGTCATGATCCCAGGGTCCTGGGATCAATTCCCACAATAGGCTCCTTGCTCAGCAGGGAAACTGCTTCTCCCTCCGGTTGCCGCTCCCCCTATTTGTGCTTGCTCTCATTCTCTCTCTCGCTCACGCTATCTCTGACAAATAAATAAATTAATTAAATATTTAAGAATAAAGAAATAAAATAGAATTTAAACTCATTACTACAGTAACAAATAAAGAAGGAGGAGGTAAATAAAGTATTTTAATGTCCTAGCACTATCCAAGAAGTGAAAAAGTACATTGATAAACTTTCTATGTTTATGGAAATCACTAAAAGAACAATAAAATAAAGTATAACTATCAAGCAATAGAAGGGAAATGGAAAATAATAATCTTGAAATGCAAGAAAGTAAAAGCAGAGGGGGAAAAAAAGTAGGCAGAAAAAGTGGAAATCAAGTACTAATGTGGTGGTAATAGTATTCAATGTAAACAAACTAAATGCCCCAATTAAGATAAAACAAATATTATACTAGGTAGAAAAATCACAACCATGGGCTGCTTACAAAATACATGTCTAAAATGCAAAAATACAAAAATATAGAATGTTTAAATGTAAAATGATGAAAAAAACATGCCATGCAAATAATTAACAAAAGAAATTTTGAATATCAGACTAAGTTAACTTTAAGAGAAAAATCATTATTGGAAATAAAGATGGACATTTTACAAGATAAAAATTTCCTTTCATCAGAAAGGTAGGACAGTTTTAAATTTGTATGCAAATAATTATAACATAGCTTCAAAATAAATAAAGCATAAGATGTGAAACTTTTTTGCTTCTTGTGTTCCCACCTTCCAAATGACTGTTTTCTACACTGGCAATCTTATTTCATCCTTCCAGTCAGGGAGAAGAACATGTTTCTCCTCTTTTCTAAGAATGATCCTCTTACCTTCTCATGTCCTTCAGCACCTACTTTCTTTTTTTTTTTAATTGATTTATTTATTTTCAGAAAAAAACAGTATTCATTAGTTTTTTCACCACACCCAGTGCTCCATGCAATCCGTGCCCTCTGTAATACCCACCACCTGGTACCCCAACCTCCAACCCCCCCACCACTTCAAACCTCTCAGATTGTTTTTCAGAGTCTATAGTCTCTCATGATTCACCTCCCCTTCCAATTTACCCCAGCTCCCTTCTCCTCTCTAATTCCCCTTGTCCTCCATGATATTTGTTATGCTCCACAAATAAGTGAAACCATATGATAATTGACTCTCTCTGCTTGACTTATTTCACTCAGCATAATCTCTCCCATTCCTGTCCATGTTGCTACAAAAGTTGGGTATTCGTCCTTTCTGATGGAGGCATAATACTCCATAGTGTATATGGATCACATCTTCCTTATCCATTTGTCCATTGAAGGGCAAATTGGTTCTTTCCACAGTTTGGCGACCATGGCCATGGCTGCTATAAACATTGGGGTACAGATGGCCCTTCTTTTCATGACATCTGTATCTTTGGGGTAAATACCCAGGAGTGCAATTGCAGGGTCATAGGGAAGTTCTATTTTTAATTTCTTGAGGTTTCTATTCCTTTTGACTTACCTTAATTTTCCATCTGCTCCTTCCACTCAATCTAAAGTCAAACTCAGATCTCACTCATCTCCCCAAATAAAACAGTTCTTGATTCTGTGTATTCCATTAACTATTTTATTGGCTTTCTCCTTCACTGCTAAGCCACGATTCCTGAAAGGCCAGTCTATGTTATGAATTTTTTACATCCCATCTGCTACTCAACCTGTAGAAACCAATCTTCTGTCCTCAATACTCTACTGAAACTTCAGTCTTCGTCTTACATTTTTTTAAAAGATTTTATTTATTTATTTGACAGAGAGAGATCACAAGTAGGCAGAGAGGCAGGCAGAGAGAGAGAGAGGAGGAAGCAGGCTCTCTGCTGAGCAGAGAGCCCGACGCGGGACTCGATCTCAGGACCCTGAGGCCATGACCCGAGCCAAAGGCAGCGGCCTAACCCACTGAGCCACCCAGGTGCCCCCATCTTACATATTTTTTTATAGTCTCTTACTTTTTTTCTGTTTTATTCCATCTTTCTTTTTTTTTAATTTTTTATTTTACTTATTTTTTAATAAATTAATTTATTTTCAGAAAAACTATTCATTATTTTTTCACCACACCCAGTGCTCCATGCAATCTGTGCCCTCTATAATACCCACCACCCGGTACCCCAACCTCCCACCCCCCCCCCCCCTCCAAACCCTCCGAATTGTTTTTCAGAGTCCATAGTCTCTCATGGTTCACCTCCCCTTCCAATTTCTCCCAACTCCATTCTCCTCTCTAACAACCCTGTCCTCCATGCTATTTGTTATGCTCCACAAATAAGTGAAACCATATGATAATTGACTCTCTCTCTGCTTGACTTATTTCATTCAGCATAATCTCTTCCAGTCCCATCCATGTTGCTACAAAAGTTGGGTGTTCGTCCTCTCTGATGGAGGCCATCTTACATTTTTATCTGCAACATTTTACATAGTTGGTTACTGTTTCTTTGAAACTCTTTCTTCTCTTGGCTATTGTGGCATTATACTCTCTGGATTCTTCTCTCAATTATCTGGCTGTTTTTCTCAGGGTCCTTGATTGGATTAAGTTTTTTTTTTAGTCCATAAGGGTTGCTATTCTCCCATACTTTGTAATGAGGTGGTGTTTTTTTCCCCAAGCTCCCTCTGCTTCAGTGTTTCTCAAATTACGATTATTTGACTACCTACATCAGCACTTAGAGGTTCTTGGTAGAAATGCAGATTCCTGAACTGTACCTCCATAGCTTCTGAATCAGGATCTGTAGGGTTAGAGCTTGGGAATGTGAATTTTTTAACAAAGTTTCAGTAATTGTGATGCAGGCCAATGTTTGAGAAGCACTGTCTTTCCTTTTGCCTAAGGAAACTGGTGGCTTTTAACTGTTATCTGTATGCTTATAATTTCCAATCTCTATCATTACCTAGACTTCTCCCCAAGTCAAAACTCAATTTAAATTAAATTTAAAAGATTAAATCGTTCTGTCTAGAGAAAGGCAAAAGGCAATTTGGCTAAAACCTATAAAGTTTTAAAATAGATAAATAATATGAAATTTAATTATTCAAATTGCAGAGTACTGCACCTAGGGGTCATGAAACTTACATTGTAGTCTTATTTCCATTAATTACTGCTTTGTGATCTTTGTCAATTAACTAATCTCCACACAACTTCAAATTCTCATTTGTAAAAATAAAGGGGTTATAGTAGATAAATTTTAAACCATGTAACATTGGACAAGTTACTTAACTGCTCCCATTTTCCTCAAAAGTATAATGGAGTTAATGATATGCAATAATGTTACTGTAAGGATAAATTGAAATGCATTTAACACGTATGAAGTGCTCAGTAAAAATGAAAGATAAGACTATTATTTTTTAAAAGATTTATTTATTTATTTTAGAAAAAGAGCAGGAGCAGGAGGGGCAGAGCCTGAGAGGGCAGAGGGAAAGAGAATCTCAAGCAGACTCTGCAATGAGCATGGAGCCCCACAAAGGACTCCATCTCATGAAACCAAGATCACAACCTGAGCCAAAACCAAGAGTCAGACGCTTAACTGACTGTGCCACCCAAGCACCCTGAGATAGCACTATTATTATAAAAAGAATCTTAGTAAATATTCTAATACTTCATTTTTAAAATTTTTAGTTAACAAACAGTGTAATACAGTGTAATGTTAATTTCAGGTGTACAACATAGCGAGTCAACATTTCCATACAACACCCAGTGCTCATCACAAGTGCCCTATTTAATCCCCATCACCTATTTATTTATTTTTTATTTTTTTTTAAAGATTTTATTTATTTATTTGACAGAGAGAAATCACAAGTAGATGGAGAGGCAGGCAGAGAGAGAGAGAGGGAAGCAGGCTCTCTGATGAGCAGAGAGCCCGATGCGGGACTCAATCCCAGGACTCTGAGATCATGACCTGAGCCGAAGGCAGTGGCTTAACCCACTGAGCCACCCAGACGCCCCCATCACCTATTTAACCCATCCTCCCACCCACCTCTCCTCTGGTAACTATCAGTTTGTTCTCTGTAGCTAAGAGTCTGTGTCTTGGTTTCCCTCTCTCTTTTTTCCCCCTTGCCCCTTTGTTTTTTTAAATTCCACAAATGAGTGAAATCATATGGTACTTGTCTTTCTTTGACTAACTGATTCAGCTTACCATAATTTGCTTTAGCTCCATCCATATCAGTGCAAATGGCAAGATTTCATTATTTTTATGGCTGAGTAATATTCCATCATGTATCCATTCATCATTTCATGGACACTCGGGATGTTTCCATAATTTGGCTGTGGTAGATAATGTTGCTATAAACATCAGGGTGCCTATATCACTTTGCATTATTATTTTTATATCCTTTGGGTGAATACATAGTAATGCAATTGCTGGATGATAGGTAGTTCTATTTTTAACTTTTTGAAGAAACTTTGTACTGTGTTTCAGAGTGGCTGCACCAGTTTGCATTCATACCAACAGTGCAAAAGTGTTCCCCTTTTTCCACATCCTCGCCAACACCTGTTGTTTCTTCTGTTGTTGATTTTAGACATTCTGACAGGTGTGAGGTAGTATCTTATTGTAGTTTTGAATTGCTTTTCCCTGATGATGAATGATGTTGAGCATCTTTTCATGTGTCTGTTGACCATCTTAATACTTCATTTCTTTTTTTTAAATTTATTTTTAATTTCTTTTCAGCATAACAGTATTCATTGTTTTTTGTACCACACCCAGTGCTCCATGCAATCCGTGCCCTCTCTAATACCCACCACCTGGTTCCCCCAACCTCCCACCCCTCCACCACTTAAAACCCCTCAGATTGTTTTTTGGAGTCCATAGTCTCTCATGATTCACCTCCCCTTCCAATTTCCCCCAACTCCCTTCTTCTAACTCCGCATGTCCACCGCTTCACAAATTATGAAATTATGCTCCACAAATAAGTGAAAACATATGATAATTGACTCTCTCTGCTTGACTTATAATACTTCATTTCTTAACAGGTGATTGTTTATAGTGCTTTGCAAAAAAATTATCTTTTTACTTTCTTATCAAAAAGTTAAAAAATAAAATTAAATTAAACATGTTAGTCTTCCAAAGTGATTCTTAAATGTGAAAATATTCTAGAGAAATAATTATTTGTAAAGGACAATGTACTTGTGTGTTTTGATTGCCTTTGAAATAGAAGTTTGCTGCAGATCTACAAATATTTAGAGTTGATAAACAAGCATGATAAGCTTGCACAGAAGTTTAAAAAAATTGTGAGATGAACTTAGGAAGAAATATTTTGCCTCAAATTAGTATACTCCAGAGAAGGACTAGAATAACTTTTTCACTCATTGACTGATCCATTGATTTATTTGGTAATCTGTCTTAAGTATATACTATATGCCAGACAGTCTGCTTATAATGGGAATGTGCCCATCTCCCAAGGACTTCACAGTCTAATAAAGGACTATAAAGTAAAAGAATTGTTATTTTAACCTGGAAAAACATCACCCTTTAATTTCTTTATCGTGAGGTCATTCTAAGTGAATCTGTCATGGATCTTTTTTGGATGGTAAGAACTATAACAGTCAATGAAATTATTATTTTGAGGGTACATGACCCAAGTGAGTACCCAACAATTCATCTCAAAAGTGGGCATTTAGTAGTAGTTTATAGTAGATGACATTTTGTGTGATTATGACAATTCATCTAACATGATATGATGGTGTGGTAGCTCCAATGTTTGTCCAGCATTATTAAGTATTTACCAACAACAATAAATTTCAGTAAATCTTAATAATAAAATTATGTTTCTATACCCTAAGATAATGTTTTCACAAATGCTCCTAGTTCTAAAAAGGAACACTTAAGTAGTTGATTCCAAAACAACTAACAAAACAGTTATTTTTGTCTGATCATTTTATTTTAAATAAAATCAACAGATATTTTAATAATCCTGAGCCATTTTAAACTGAGTGTTGTAAACAGGAATTATCTTCCTGGTGCGAGAGAGAAATCTGGTTTTACACATTGTGGACAGTAGTTAACTAGGAGAAATCTTACTTTTGTCTCAGAACTAATAGTAAATACTTTTACTGATTTTATTTGGGTGACTTACCAATCACCACTAGATATTAGAAAAGCAAACAGAACAGGGGCACCTGGGTGGTACAGTCACTTAAGTGTCTGACTTTTGGTTTTGGCTCAGGTTGTAATCTCAAACTTGTGAGACTGAGCCCTACATCAGGCTCTGTGCTCAGTGCTGGGTCTGCTGGAGATTCTCTCTCTCTGTCCCTCTCCCCCTCCCACTCAGGCTCTCTCTCCTTCTCTCAAACAAATAAATCTTTTTTTAAAAAAGAAAGACACATGGCTAAATGCAGTTTTCTCTCTTTATAAATCTAAAAGTTTGAGAGGTATTTTTTCATTTTTTTTTCTGCATGTGAAAATCAAATAGATTCTTTTTTAAAAATATTTATTTATTTGACAGAGATCACAAGGAGGCAGAGAGGCAGGCAGAGAGAGAGGAGGAAGCAGGCACCCCACAGAGCAGAGAGCCTGATGTGGGGCTCGATCCCAGGACGCTGGGATCATGACCTGAGCCGAAGGCAGAGGCTTTAAACCACTGAGCTACCCAGGCGCCCCAAATAGATTCTTTTTAAAATAACATCCGCTGCTAGTTTTTTCACTAAAACCTACTTTTCCCTAGGGATTTAGGTCAGATAAAAATGGAAAACATGAGTAACCCACACAATCAAGAAGTTCCAAAAAAGGGTTTTATTGTTGTTTGTTTGTTTGTTTGTTTTACAAATTGTATAATGGCCAGTCACTTCAGATGGGAAGTAAATAAACTTTTAATTTAAATCATATACTAACTTTATAACATTAATTGTAAATTCCCAACACACTCTTGTTCTGGAGCCTGTCATGCCAACCAACTTTCATTTTCTTAAAACTATTTATCTTAGAATTTACCAACATGCTAAGTATTCTTATAATTTTGAGGCAACCTGCACATATTATTTTTCAGCTATCAAAGGCTTTGAACAAATAGAAGTGTTTCATATAATACAATGGAGGATGCTAATGGACTGGGCCAGGTTTTATAGGGAACTATCAAAGACAATACATCACAAGGTTCATGGTTAGTAGCATAGTTATGTTTAAATTATATTGGGCTACACTTTCAATGAGTATACTTGAAATTTTCAAAGGAAATCTTTGTTAGTGCAAGGATTATAAATTAAGTACTTGTTAGTGTTTACTGATAATTCCAGTGATTCCAAAGATAATGATATTATAAATGATTTCTTATAATACCATTCAAAATAGAAAATTTGGAAATAAGTCTTTTTATGTCAAAGATAAAGCCAGACACTTGCAAAATATGGTAAAAACAGATTTTATTCATTAATACCTATTGCAATAGGGGAGAGACCTCAATGTAACCTGAGCTCAACTCAGCCAAAAGGAAGTTTTTGGAATTGGAAGGGGAGGTTACCCATGAGAGACTATGGACTTTGAAAAACAATCTGGGGGGTTTGAAGTGGCGGGGGTGGGGGTGGGAGGTTGGTGTACCCGGTGGTGGGTATTATGGAGGGCACGGATTGCATGGTGCACGGGGTGTGGTGAAAAAATAATGAACACTGTTTTTCTGAAAATAAATAAATTAATTTATTAAAAAAAAAGAGAGAAGTGCCCCAAAGGAGTGATTGTGTGTAAACTTTGGGAAAATCCAGAAATAAATAGATCAGTATTAACTCTTTGCACAAAAAAAAAAAAGAAAGTTTTTAAAATGCTAAGGGTTTGCCAAAGGCAAGGCACTGAATGGCATTAAATAGGGGTTGGTCCTTGTGACTAGGAAATCTGGGTTTGCTAATTGGCATTTATCTAGAAAAGAAACAAATTTCTTTTATGTTTATGAAGGAAGTAGTGATAGAAATTAGACTAAGGTATCCATCAAAGTTAGGCCTTTTCCCTCCCACAACAGGTAGAAATAAAATCTATCTCCTTAAATGTTTACATTTCAAAAAGACTCCCAGGTCCTTGAGAAAAAGAGTTCTGTGTGATAGAAGATTTGCAACTCAAAGGACAAAGGAAGGATTTATATTTTGCAAGCTTTTTAAAGAAATTGTTCTAACATAGGGTTCAGGGGCCTACCAACCTGTCACCAGCTTAAACCATAAATTCTTCTGGAAATGTTAAGCTTTTTCAGGCAGGCATTTTAAAGAAGGCTAGGGCCATCCTAGGGACATGGCCTTAAGCTATTAGAAGACCCATTAGAGTTTGTTCAAGTCTCTTAGTGTTGGGGTTAGATGGAGTTGTTTTGTGCAGAGTTTTTTGCAATTTTCAATGGTAATTTTCCATTTGATGTTTAAGGTGCTACAATTGTGAGCTCTACTGACAGAATATTTCTGTTTTATTAAGTAGCACTCACTTGTTCAATATATATAGGAAATTTACTATTAATAAGTTAAAACTTAAAATGTCTTGTTTGGCAACTTAAAATACACAGATTAATTTTCCTATAGAGATGGGGCTTACATACTCATTTCCCATTATTGATTGACAGAACATGAAGGTGGAGAGTAACAAAGATTTAAACTGTGTTCATGTGGCACAAAATAACTATTTTGGTAGAGTTTGTGTCTAAACTGATATAGACTGGTTGTATGTTATTTAGAACCAATAACTCAATCATAATATTTTAAGATGTATCTCATGGAATTCAAATGTTTGTGTGGTCTTGACCTAGAAAAAATGATATGTGATGGTAAAAGCAAGAAAATGGATCCAGGGACTTTGATCCTCCAAGCAGAAAACTACATTTCAGATCTTTAAAAATCCTCTCTTTAAATCAAAAGTCATCTTATCTAGGTCTTATTCACAGGTTATATAATAATGAGTACTAAATCTTTGGCTAAATATTTGTCTTTTATAAAAGATTTTGGCTATCTTATGTTATTATAAAGAAGCAACTATATATCCTTTGGGATTTTATTCTTTGAATTAGCCAAAGGGAAAGAATTTTGGCAATCTGTAAAACAATTGCATCACACAATACAAGCATTAGATTACCTTGATTAGATTCAGAAAAGCAGAATGTATGAAAAAAGTAATGTGAAAACAATGAAAGCTTTCAATCCTGTCTTTATATCCAATAGCAAATTAGATAAGGTTTGAAAAATCTGGCCAGTCACTTAGTGAGCCCATGTGACTTTCTGGATAACCTATTTTTAATATTATTTTAATCTTTAAGATTGACCAGTGTCGGGGCACCTGGGTGGCTCAGCGGGTTAAGCCTCTGCCTTCAGCTCAGGTCATGATCTCCGGGTCCTGGAATCAAGCCCCGCATCAGGTTCTCTACTCAGCAGGGAGCGTGCTTCCTCCTCTCTCTCTCTCTCTGCCTGCCTCTCTGTCTACTTGTGATCTCTGTCTTTCAAATAAATAAATAAAATATTAAAAAAAAAAGATTGACCAGTGTCCTAAATGGGAAAACTCAATTCTCAAATATCGAGTTCAATGACCTGCATGTATATATATTGTTCAACAACTTTAGAATATTTTACAACTCCCATGCAAGAGTTATTATGGGTGTTTGAATTTTATTTTTTACTACTATTTAATCTCAGAATCCAACTAAATTACTTAAATTGTCATTCATCCTGACCATTGTTTTCTAAAGAAAGAACAAATTTGTGCTCTTCTTTGGAATCAAACAAGAAGAGAGGCATAATAGAGTGTTATTTTGAATTTTAAATATGAATGCCCATTGGAGATTATCATTAGGTCATTTTTGACACTCTGGCTGTGCTTGTTGTGATTGCATCAATATCAAATAAAGGAAGTAAATAAAAAACTATTTCTGTTTACATGACTTAGCTTTTTGTCACACAAAAGCTGTTTCTACTTGGTACAAAACACAAATCTGGTACTTATTTGTTTAATTTGAGGGAAAGGTTTAGACCTAACTCAAAGTGAAGTTGGAGGTGATGGGATTTATTCTTTATTTATTCTTTGGCTAATTCAAAGAATAAAATCCCATCACCTTAATTTATTAATATAGAAAATACAGTTAGGTAAGCAATAGTCATAGAATGGGAGTAGAATGCAATAAAAAACACAGAATATTTTTATTGTTTTAAATATTAATTAATCCCCTTCTATACAATAATAAAATAATGCTTATTATATATAACAATCATTTCTCTGTTAAATGCTCTTTTGCTACCTCTACCACCAATGTATTTCAATTATTTCCCAATATAACTCAGACCTTGTAAAATATATATTCTGATTTTGTCTTTTAAACATATAGGATATGACTGATTTTACTTTTTTTTCCATTTTCCATTTCTCTTTATTTTTTAAATTTCTTTATTACATTATGTTAGTCACTATACAGTACATCATTAGTTTTCAATGTAGTGTTCCGTGATTCATTGTTTATGTATAACACCCAATGCTCCATGTAATCTATGCCCTCCTTAATACCCATCACCAGGCTCACCTGTCACTCCCCTCTTAAACCTTCAGATTGTTTCCCAGAGTCCATAGTCTCTCATGGTTCATCTCCCACTCCAATTTCTCCCCTTCATTTTCCCCTTCCTTCTCCTAATGTCCTCCATGTTATTCCTTATATTCTACAAATAAGTGAAACCATGGGATAATTGACTTTCTCTGTTTGACTTATTTCACTTAACGTAATCTCCTCCAGTCCCATCGATGTTGATGCAAATGGTGGGTATTCATCCTTTCTGATGGCTGAGTAAATTCCATTGTGTATATGGACCACATCTTCTTTATCCACTTGTCTTTTGAAGGGCATCTTGGCTCTTTCCACAGTTTGTTTATTGTGGACATTGCTGCTATGAACATTGGGGTGCATGTGCCCCTTCTTTTCACTACATCTGTATCTTTGGGGGTAAATACCAAGTAGTGCAATTGCTGAGTCATAGGGTAGCTCTATTTTTAAGTTTTTTGAGGAACCTTACACTGTCTTCCAAAGTGGCTGCACCCAAATTGCATTCCCACCAACCATATAAGAAGGTTCCCCTTATTCTACAACTTCTCCAACATTTGTTGTTTCTTGCATTGTTGATTTTTGCATTCTAACTTGTATAAGGTAGTATCCAAATGTGATTCTGATTTTAATTTCTCTTATGGTTAATGATGATGAACACTTTTTCATGTGTCTGTTAGCCATTTATATGTTGTCTTTGGAGAAATGTCTGCTGATGTCTTCTGCCCATTTTTTTACTTGATTATTTGTTTTTTCAGTGTTGAATTTGATATCCAAGATCTTTATAGATCTTTATAGATCTTGGATATCAGCCCTCATCAGCCAAAGAGGGTACTGCCTATGTTCTCCTCTAGGATTTTGGTGGATTCCTGTCTCACATTGAGGTCATTCATCCATTTCGAGTTTATCTTTGTGTATGATGTGAGAGAATGGTCGAGTTTCATTGTTCTGTATAAAGCTGTTCAATTTTCCCCACACCATTTATTGAAGACCCTGTATTTTTTCCACTGGGTGTGTTTTCCTGCTTTGTTGAATATTAGTTGACCGTAAAGGTGAGAGTCCATATCTGGGCTCTCTGTTCTGTTCCATTGGTCTATGTGTCTGTTTTTGTGTCAGTACCATGCAGTCTTGGTGATCACAGCTTTGTAATGAAGCTTGAAATCAGGCAACATGATGCCCCCAGCTTTGTTTTTCTTTTTCAACAATTTCTTGGCAGTTTGGGGTCTTTTCTGGTTCCATACAAATTTTAGGATTGTTGGTTCCAGCATTTTGAAAAATTCCATTGATATTTTGATTGGGATGGTGTTGAAAGTATAGATTGTTCTGGGCAGCACAGACATTTTGACAATGTTTATTCTTCTGATCCATGAGCATGGAATGTTTTTCCATCTTTTTGTGTCTTCTTCAATTTCTTTCATGAGTGTTTTGTAGTTCCTGGAGTTTAGATCCTTTACCTCTTTGGTTAGGTTTATTCTTGTGGTTTTTGGTGCTATTGTAAATGGAATCAATTCTCTAATTTCTCTTTCTACAGTTTCATTGTTAGTATATAAGAAAGCTACTGATTTCTGTGCATTGATTTTGTATCCTACCACATTACTGAATTGCTGTATGAGTTCTACTAATTTGGGGATGGAGTCTCTTGAGTTTTCCACATAAAGTATCATGTCGTCTGCGAAGAGAGACAGTTTGACTTCTTTGCCAATTTGAATACATTTTATTTCTTTTTATTGTCTGATTACTGTTGCTAGGATTTCCAGTAATATGTTGAAAAATGATGGCAGGAGTGGGCATCCTTGTTGTGTTCCTGATCTCAATGAAAAGGCTCTCAGCTATTCCCCATTGAGAATGATATTTGCTGTGGGTTTTTTATAGATGGAGTTGAGGAATGTTCCCTCTATCCTTCTACTCTGAAGCGTTTTAGTCAGGAAGGGATGCTGTATTTTGTCAAATACTTTTTCTGCATCGACTGAAAGGACCATGTGGTTCTTGTCTCTTATTTGTGTTCTATCACATTGATTTGCAAATGTTGAACCACCCTTGCATCCCAGCGATAAATACCACCTGGTCATGACTGATTTTCCTTAGTGAAAGACACAATAATGAAAATTCCTACCAAAAGCAGTATGTCTTAAATACATCATAGTTAATTACAATATCTTGGAATCTGTGTAACAGTACCATAGTCAACCAGTTAGCTAAAGTCGTTCTATCTTGTTAGCCTCTTGGACCTATATGATATTAAGCATCCATGAAATAAACAGTTATCATATGTATTTGGTCTGAATACACCAAAAAATGTGAAATTAGTTTTCAAATGTACCTATTTACCCTATTTTTACCTACAAGAATCATTCTAAGTTTTGCATAAAGGTGAATATTTAATATGATGTAATTTTTTTACATTAAGTTCCACTACAATTTCAAGGACTAAATCCTACAATATATTTAATTGAAATGAATCTTATTAGTAACTCCAAGCAGTAGTTTGAATCAACACATAATATTTTGCATTTAATTGCATTCATAGCCCCTGGAAAATGTTAGCCAAAAGAATTGCCAATCCACCTGACCTAGTACACTAATTGTAAGCCACATATATTATAACCTACTACACAATTAACTTCCATCATATTAGAAGTTTTAATTGACTCTCTGGTATTTAAATATTTAAATAGGCACACTTTAATAATTAGTTGAATTTCCAACTTGGAGGAATCATTTAAAGATGATTTTGTGTATGCTTCAATTCAAAAAAGCCAATAATTGTTTTGTTTTTAAGAATAAAATTGTTCTTTTAAGTGGAATTTAGCATGTGTATAGAACCTGATTTTCATCAATTATTCAGATATTGGTTAATAAAATATTTTAACTAAATTGTTGGCTTATTGAAAGTAAAACTCAAATGTATTATTGATTCAACCAAACTCAGTAGATTCTCAATAAATCCTACCACATCTAATATCTGGAAGAGTCTATATATAGCCCTTAAAAACTAATCCCCTTATAATATGAATGAGAATTGTGTGGTTCAAAAAGGTGAAGTACCTTATAGTTTCTGACAAAGAGCAGATGTTTGCTCCTCATTAATAACAAGAGAAATTTTAAAGGTAACCAAATCACTTTCTGAAGCTTCTAGGAGTGGACTCTAGTAGGTAAGAAGAACTCATCAGCATGAAAATATAATCACAGTACAGATTTTATCCAATGTGTAAACCCTAACTAGGAGATTATCCCCTCCCCAAAATGTTTACTTCTATTTATAAGAGTGCATTTCCTGGATAGCTGCCAGTTTGTATCCTCAAATTGTAGCAATCTTTATTTTGACATCATATAACTTTTTGCTGTCTTCCACTTGTGTTTTCCCAAGCAATTCTGGTATAATTAATATCTTATTTTTGCTACTGTAGTTAAGTTTTCCTTAGTTTCCAGTGGAAGTACCAGTGATCTAGTATAGATTAAGAAGGGATATATATGATCCATCTGCTTTGACGCTGATGAGTCAGCAATCCAATGTCTCTGAATTCCTTCCTCTTCCAATTTCTCAATTCCTGGGCATTACAAGTTGTCATTTTATTTTTATTTTTTCAAGTTACACCTCAGGAAAGAGAAAATGGAGCATGGCCAAAGTGGGAAATAGGGGTTCACCTCTGTGTGAGCAGGAAATTTTAACTCTTGGTGTAAAGAGTAGAGAGCCCAGATATGGACCCTCAACTCTATGGTCAAATAATATTCGACAAAACAGGAAAAAAAAAGTGGGAAAAAGACAGTCTCTTCAAGAAATGGTGCTGGGAAAACTGGACAGCTATATGTAGAAGAATGAAATTAGACAATTCTCTTACACCATACACAAAGATAAACTCAAAATGGATAAAAGAGCTCAATGTGAGACAGGAATACATCAGAATCCTGGAGGAGAACAGTTAGGCAGTAACCTCTTCGATATCAGCCACAGCAACTTCTTTCAAGATATGTCTCCAAAGGCAAAGGAAACAAAATCGAAAATAAACTTTTGGGACTTAATCAAAATCAAAAGCTTCTGCACAGCAAAGGAAACAGTCAACAAAA
>NC_081575.1:56508577-56517959 GCF_022355385.1 Mustela nigripes | reverse complement strand
GGGGGAACCAGGTGGTGGGTATTAGGGCACAGATTGCATGGAGCACTGGGTGTGGTGCAAAAACAATGAATACTGTTACGCTGAAAATAAATTTAAGAAAAAAGAGTGATATTGACTCCTATCAATAGACTGCTATCTATAGATACCAAGGTCAATAATCAGCGCTTCCATATAATGCCATACAGAAGTTACTCCACAGACAGCTGTTTTCACCAGGGTACTGCTTCTCGATTATGCAAATAGATTATATTTACTACACACCTATTTGTGCCCAGTCAAGTGGAGCCTTGGATAACAAAGCAGCTATTTGTAATGCATTTCTAGAAGATCCTTCAACAATACAACTTTTCTGACTGACTCATCTGGAAAATTAAAGCTTTAGAAATTCTAGGCATTCACAAGAGGCAGTTAGTTCCATATCTGAGTACTTGTTTTTTCTAAATATGGTATTTATTGCAAAAGCTCCACTAGACAAAAGAAATGTGTGTGTTTGTGTGTGTTTTTGCATAATGAAAATCATAACTAAAACAATAATGAAAATAACATTAAGTTTTAGTTTTTTTCCCATGGAAACTATTATTTTAGAACTTTTTCTGGTTAATATATTTACTTATAAATAGGCTTGATTTCTACCTCCTTGCTCCTGCCATAAAAATTTCCATGTCCTGGACATTCATAGAAAACACTCTTTAGGTATTTTTGGTTTAATTGGTGATGTCTTCTGGCGATATAGTGTCTGTGACCCAACATGACTGTAAAGGGACAATACTAGCTTCCTGTATTAATTTATCTATTTAACCAAGTACCTACAATATGTAAGCAACTATTCTACATGAAACAGTAAACAGTAGCTGACATCCTCTCTAAAACATTTATGGAGTTCATATTCTAATAATTTCTAATGTTTACTCATAGTAAGGATACATATTTTCCCTTCTCTTTATCCCCCTTGCTGTTGCTTGTGATAGATTTTCCTACTTCAAGGAAAAGCCCAAAAGTAAATGACAAGTGTAACCCTGCTTAAAATAAGTAGTTTATCAATGTTTTGTCTAAACTCATGAAATTAATTCTCTAGTTACTTATGAATAACATTAAGATTTTTCTTTTCAAAGGTAGCAACACTTATAACAGTACTTAATGTTGAGTACATTGCATTTCCACATTTTCATTTTAATATTCAGAGAATATAATTCACAAGATGTGTTATTAAGACATTACTAAGATGTCAATGTTAATTTACATTAATATGTGCTGTTATTTTCCCTATTTTATAGATGAGAAACTGGAAATACAGACATTGAATAACTTGCTCAAGGTTATACAACAAAAAGTAGCTGAGTGGGATTTAGCTATCAGTGGTATGGTTTTGGATTCCTTATTCTTTATTTAATTTAATTCAATTTTATTTTATTTTATTATTTTTATTGTTATGTTCAATTAGCCAGCATATACTACATCATTAGTTTTTGATGTGGTGCTCAACATTTTATTAGTTGCACTTGACACCAATGCTCATCACCACACATGCTCTCCTTAATACCCACCACCCAGTGAAGGGGTAACTACCCCATTCCCCACCCCTCTCCCTTCTGTAACCTTCAGTTTGTTCCCAAAGTCCAGAGAGTCAGAAACGAAGACAAACCACGAGAGCCTCTGGGTTCTTTATTCTTAACTACTACACTGTATCGCTTCTCTGAAAAGAACTTGCTCTTGCTTTGATTTCTGTAATACAACATTATTAACTTTTTAAATACTTACCACATTCTGTATTTTTGTGTAGTATTTATTCCCTGTCACACTATGTACTACGTTTTAATGATTTGCTTATTCTTTCTGTGTCTTAATGTTCTTAACTGCAAAATGAAAAAACAGGTTGTCATTCCAAGTTCTCTCAGCTCTTACATTTTGTATGGATCTGATATCCACACATAACAAATTTGACACTTTCTGCGGGCCTATGGGACAGTGTCCTCTTCCAAATTTCATTGGAAGATTTTTTTTCAGTTTCTATTATTAAAAGATCTTATAATATTCCTGAATTTTATGATGTATCTCTTTCATATTAGTATATTTTTAGTTCTTTGTCTTTATTATTTAGTTTAGTTCAACAAATGTTTATGAAGCACTTACTACGTGCTAGGAATAAAGAACAAAAATAAATACAATATGGCTTCTTCCCTTGAGATGCTGGCAATCCAATTAGTGGTTGATATGTGAAAAGTTAGCTATTGCCTAGTCTTAAAAAATGGTTGTTCTTTTGAAATGTTTTCTGTCTTTTCATTTATGATAAATACTATTGAATACAAACTAATTTTCAAAGTGTCTCTTTTAAATATTTTTTTGATAGGGGTGCCTGGGTGTCTCAGTTGGTTAAGCATCCAACTCTTGATTTTGGCTCAGGTCATAATCTCAGGGTCATGGAACTGAGCCCCACATCAGTCTCCACATTTAGCGGGGATTCTTTTTTTTTTTTTTTTTTTTTTAAAGATTTTATTTATTTATTTGAGAGAGAGACAGTGAGAGAGAGCATGAGCGAGTCAGAGAGCGAAGCAGACTCCCCATGGAGCTGGGAGCCCGATGTGGGACTCGATCCCGGGACTCCGGGACCATGACCTGAGCAAAGGCAGTCGTCCAACCAACTGAGCCACCCAGGCGTCCCTTTAGCGGGGATTCTGCTTGAGATTCTCTTTCCTTCTCCCTCTCATACTCTCTAAAAATAGATAAGGTTTTGGTAACTGATTACACATGTCTATTAAGATTCAGAAACTAGCCTTGTAACAAGCTACTAAGAAAAAAAAATGCTTTATTCTGTTAACTGTTTTGTGAATGTAATATATTTATTAATTATAACATAATAGATTTAAAGGAAAGAAGAAAAGTCCTCTTTCTTTAAAATGCTTATACATTTTTAAAAAAAGAAAACTATCGGCTAACCAAATGAAAAACACACATTTTTCATTATGTTCAGTTAGCCAGCATATAGTACATCATTAGTTTTTGATGTAGTGTTCAATGATTCATTAGTTGTATATAACACCCAGTCTATATCACAACATGTGCCCTCCCTAATGACCATACATCGTTCAAGTACTAAGTTGTATCTTGAATCTGTGCTGCTAATACAAGGGGAAAAATGTCCATTGTTGTGATTTTAAATCTATTGTATATGGGGCACCTGAGTGGCTCAGCGGGTTAAAGCCTCTGCCTTCGGCTCAGGTCATGATCCCAGGGTCCTGGGATCGAGCCCCACAGTGGGCTCTCTGCTCAGCAGGGAGCCTTCTTCCTCCTCTCTCTCTGCCTACTTGTGATCTCTCTCTCTGTCAAAATAAATAAATAAATAAATAAAATCTTTTAAATCTATCGTATATGTTATATAATATATGGTATGAATATATAATAGCTAATATACTATAATATGCAGTTATATTATAAAATTTATTAATGTACAATTAATATATAATAAATACTATATGATATGCAATATTTTATGTTGTATATATTATATATTACATATAATATACACTATACAGTAAATATTATATATGTGTTATGTATTGTGTGTGTGTATATTTATATATGTTAACTAAACAGGATTTAAAATGCTTTATTTCTAGCCTAAATATTATTTTATTTCTTTCTCAACTAAAATTAGACTTCATAGTTTATTTTCAAATGATTTATTGATTGATCATGTTTACCACCACTTTTAAAAATTATATGAAGTAAAGTGAAAGGCTTTCCCCCAGAGGTAGTCAGTATTAACCATTTAATACATATCCTTTCTGACCTTTTTCCAATTCATACACAGACTTGACATTTAATTTCAATCCATATTATTTATTTCTATAAGGAGTAAATTAGAAAATGGATAAAAGAGAATGACCCTTTTGTACTGAGCTAAAATAAGATAAAATGTAGCCCACTCTAACATTGAAAAGTATTGTTTTCCTCAATGTATGTAATACATAGTACATTTCTCCAATTGTCCACCAATAATTTTTATGGTCTAGTTTGTCACAATCACTGAGGCTTTTCCTAAAGAATGAATATCCTTCACAATTACTTTGTAGATTTATTTATTATGTAATATATTTTATATGCCGAGGACAAATTCTGGTGTTAGTTTGTGTACAAATACTCTATTCACATTATCTCTTTTAATCTACACAACAGCCATGTGAGGAAGGTATTAATCGTATTTCTAGTTTAAAAATGAGGAAACCAAAGCTTAAAGAGTTTAATTCGCCCAAAGGTACACAGGTTATGAATGTCAGAGCCAGAATTCAAGACCACTCATTCCAAATGCTGTGCTGTTAACTCTTCTACATAATTGTCACTTGGATAATAAAATTAGTTGACCACATAATGTAATGCTGAGCAACTATTGCTCTCTAAGTTTGACCTTATTTTCAAGTGATTTTCCAACCAAAGTGTTTTGTCTACAATTAAGCATGTATTCGTTTACATAATAGTACACTCTGCCTACATTAAATCCTTCTTTTGAAGTGTTCTTAGAACATAGCACTATGATAAATGTATCAGAGCACATTTTGTGACATGAAAGAAGTCACAGTTGTGGTAGAATTAGCATCAACAAAGGCTAAGGGAAATTGGAAGTTAATATTAGAGAAAATAAATAGATAAAGTAATCAGAAGACAACTGAGACAAACATCTATTTTATAATGTCATCATTGACTAGCTTTAGAGCTATTATTTTCTGATATGAACTAATTTACTCAGACTGTGTAAGGATAATGCTTTTCATATAATCTGAGATGCTAATATCTTCAACTCAACTTTAAAGTGTTAATAAAATAATCTAATCTAACTCTATACCCTCTAGTTTATTTTTTTTCCTCTAGTTTATTTTTCACATAGAAAATGTCCCATTTTTGACAAATCTTCTTTCCATTTAAGGAAACTTTTTGAAGTTTACTAATCTTGAATTTTTTCCAGCAATAGAAAGGAATTTAAAATGATCCTATATATTTCTACATAGTGTGTTTCTCCAAATGTTCACATTAAGTGCTGCAATGCTAATATGGCACTAAGCCATAACAAAGTGAGTTAATATTTATAAAACACTAAAAGCAGCCTGGCATATAGTAAGCACTGCATAAGAATTGTTAAATAAATCCATTCATATCTTTGTAATATAAATTTAGACAGAAATTTATTAGGTTGGTTTAGTAATTAAAGGTGTGAGCTCCAGCACCAGACTACTTGAGTTCAAATCACAAGCTTTGAGACTTTGGCCAAGTTAATTTATCTCAGTCTTGGTTTCCTCATCTGTTAAATATGCAGGGGAATAGTACCTAATTTATAAGGTGGTTGTGAGAATTAAAGAAGTTAACATAGAACAATGCCAGATGTATTAAAAAAAACACTCAGTGACTGTTGACTATTTATATACTCATGATTATACATGTGCACAGCTTATAATCTGATGTATTTTCATAAAAATATTAAAAAGTTAATTAAGATGCCTGAGGCGTTTTTAAACAACTATGGTTTCCTTTTTATAGCACATTAGGCTCAACTTGGGCTTTTTACTTTGTTTTTAGCCAATTGTCACTGAACCTGAAGCAATGAGTTTCCCAGTAGAACATGGACCTGATTGTGTGCCTCCAACTCAACATCTATCAATGGTGAGTGGGTTGAATTCTCCATTAGAGAACATTTAGAAGCTAACTGTTGGAGAAATAAATATGTAAACTTTATCATTTAAGCAATATTCTACATGTAGCTTGAATTCAGGAACCTAGATAGAATTTGTTTTATTACAATATTTGGACTCAAAATCATTCCACCATGGGCTCTAGTTAAGATTCCCTTTCAGTAATCTTACAAAAACAATTCAAGATTCATTCATTCATTCAATAATTTATTGAACAGATGGACTAACTGCTATTTATGACTATCTGAGTTCTTTATTTCCTTTCTAAGTAAATGTAGGCTAATATTTGTCATTTGACTCTGTTGACTCTTCCTTGAAACTTAATGTAACAATTTTTTTTCTGGAGTTATTTTTTTAAAAGATTTTATTTATTTATTTGACAGAGAGATCACAAGCAGGCAGAGAGGCAGGCAGAGAGAGAGGAGGAAGCAGGTTCCCCATTGAGCAAAGAGCCCTATGTGGGGCTCAATCACAGGACGCTGAAATCATGACCCAAGCCGAAGGCAGAGGCTTTAACCCACTGAGCCACCCGGGCACCCCTGGAATTATTTTTTTTACCTTCTCTGATTCTCTGTTGTTTTTACTAGCTCCTATTCTTGGCATGATACACATAGCCCTTAAAAATATAATCCCAAACAAATTTCCAGCCTTATCTCCTGCAACTCTGCATCCTTGTCTCCTAGCCATACTGAACCACTCCTGCATCAGCAAATACTTCATGTGCTGTCACTCTTTTTGCCTTTTGTTCATATTTTTTCAGTGCTCAGATTTCCTGCCCCTTCCTTCTCTGCCTGAGCAATTATTACTCATTCTTCAACATCCAGTTCCAAGTTCACTTCTCTTGTGATATTTTACCTGACACACTAGGTAGAATTAGATTATTTTTATGTGTGATCATGGGGCAATTTGTAAATAATACTGTCAGAAAACCCATCACACTGTGTTCTAGTCAGTCTGTGTCATGCTTTCTTATTGTTTTTTGTAATTATAGAAAACACCACTGTACCTTAAACACAGAAGGATTTTATTGCTTGTTGAATAAGTGAGTATGTGATTAAATATATGTAAGTATGGATGGATGAATGGACAAGGACCCAGAGTAAGGCCAGGCCAGAAAATCATAAACAAGAGTGTGTAAACCAAAGATACTATTTCATCCTCTAGGCTCAGAGAATATGAAAACATAAGTCTAAAAATATCCTGATAAACACAGTGGGTTCTGGTACTTTTATTCAGCCACATCCATCCCTCTCCCCAAGGAAAGGAGACCTCAGAATCTAATCCTAATGAGATGGGGTTATTTACTCTTCCAGGACACAAATGTACAGAATACATCTTAGAAGGTTCCTGGTCCTTCTGACAAGATTATAAAAGTAATTAGATTCTTCCAGCCTCTACTTCACAGTCACAAAGTGAGTTTCTTACATTGACATACTTATTTACTTACCTGAACCTTGTTATTTAATCAATTTGGAAACATGTTTATTAAATAACATGTAAGTACAAGAAAAATAAAATTGTTTAGCTACTTTAATAGAAGCAACTTCACAGATAATATCCAGAAATTCCTCACTTACCTTCCCACAAAATATGAACTGAAATATAATATATTAGGAAATAATTAAATCATTCTGTCTAAACAGCTCAGTCTTCAATTAAGGATCACATAAACACACATTGGCAATTTTCTCATCATATGATTTGCAACATTTATTTCTAAGATAACAAGATACACAGTTGATTATAGTTACATAGAAACCACATATTATCAGTGTTATAATGAAACATTTGAAAGGCAGAAATAAATCCTATGTTCTTCTTTGGAAATGGGGGTTATGCAGTACCAAGTAGCCAACTCTAAAGGGAAAATATGGATAAGGCATTTCTCATTGGGTTATTAATCTTTAAACCCTACATGATCAAGACCAAAAGTGGTGCTAATTAACATCTAATTTGAAAAGTTTTATCATCAGTCATTTTTGTTTATTCACAAGTCCTGTGTGTTCCACACTTTAGAGGTGCTTTTTACTTGCAAGCTGCTGACTGTATGTGTGTAAATGACTATGAAAGGAAAACCCCATGCACATGTAATGATGATGCCACAATTATTTGTCTTTATATTCTCTTCACAGGAGATGTAAACCTAAGGGTATATAAAGAGAAATACGGGCACCTGGGTGGCTCAGTGGGTTAAGCCTCTGCCTTCGGCTGAGGTCATGATCTCAGTGTCCTGGGATCCAGCAGTGTCCTGGGATCCAGCCCCGCGTCGGGCTCTCTGCTCAGTGGGGAGCCTGCTTCCTCCTCTCTCTCTCTCTGCCTGCCTCTCTGCCTACTTGTGACCTCTGTCAAATAAATAAAATAAAATAAAATAAAAATTTTAAAAAAGGGAAATAATTGATCTAAGCACTAAATTTGTCCCTAGAACAATGAAGGACATTTTTACTCTTCTGAAACACTTAAAGTCTGTTCCACATACTTTTGAGTGTAGTTACATAGACTGTCATCTGTTGCCAAAGAAGTACTTAATGAAATGTAGGTCTGAGTAATAATAATAGCAATCATTTATGGAGTGTTTACTATGTATGGGACACTCTGATAATCACTTTATAAGTGATGATTTGTTTATTCTGTATACTAACCTAATGAATTATATATATATATATAAGTATAGTTGGTACACAGTATTATATTAGTTTAAGTTATACAACATAGTAATTCAGCTTCTCTATATGTTTTGCTATGCTCACAAGTGTAGCTACCATCTATTACCATATATCACTTTTATTCAATTATTATTTCTCCATTTTACTGATGAAGAAACTGAACCACATAGAATTTAAATAACATGTCCCAAATTACGTAGCTATTAAATGACAGGCAATCTGACTACAGAGCTCATGCTTTTATTCAATATGCTATATTATTTTTGTATTGCCTAGCATTTGCCTATGGAAGTGCTATTATCAGCTCACTCCAAAACAAAGTTCCATTTGGTTTCCCCACTCTTTCACCGGAAAAGCTTATAGGGATTGACCCATCTTAAATCAAGGCAAGTCTGTGGGATTATTGATAATATTAAAGTTAGCTAATTTTCTGAATGGCCAAAGTTCAGTGCCAATACAGTCCCTTCACTGAAAAATAACCACTCTTAAAATCCTATTACACTTTGTGATTCTATGAAAACAGAATTCTCATCATTTTTCATTGTGTCACATTATTATTGGTTCCTATAGTGCTAATGGAAAAAGCTGTTACTACCTGGTTTTGCCTTATAATGTACATTACTTTTAAATTAAATAGAAAAATGAGGACCAGCAACACATTACTATTGATGAAAAACATCTTGTGAGATGTCAGAAGACATCCAGAGCATTCTCAAATGGATTTTTTCTTATTTAAAACATCAACCATATGGGGCTCTTGGGTGACTCAGTCAGTTGGGGTTGGGCATCTGACTCTTGGTTTCAGCTGATGTCATTATCTCTTGGGTCACGGGATCAAGCTCTGTATCAAGCTCTGTGCTCAGTGGGGAGTCTGCTTGAAGATTCTCTCCCTTTGACCTTCCACCTCCCCACCCCCCCCACCCACTCTCTCTTTCTAATAAATAAATGAATAAATCTTTTTAAAAAAATACAACATCGGGACACCTGGGTGGCTCAGTGGGTTAAGCCTCTGCCTTTGGCTCAGGTCATGATCCCAGGGTC
>NC_081575.1:56473473-56508477 GCF_022355385.1 Mustela nigripes | reverse complement strand
TCGGGACACCTGGGTGGCTCAGTGGGTTAAGCCTCTGCCTTTGGCTCAGGTCATGATCCCAGGGTCCTGGGATCGAGCCCCACATTGGGCTTTCTGCTCTGCAGGGAGCCTGCTTCCTCCTCTCTCTCTGCCTGCCTCTCTGCTTTCTTGTGATCTCTGTCAGATAAATAAAGAAAAAATCTTTAAAAAAAATACAACATCAACCACATTTTGACAGATTTTTTTCTTCCCCTATGTTGATTGTATGCTTATATACTTTTATTATATGTGTCCTTTACCCTCTCAAGACAGGTTTGCATAATCTGTTGTGGCTTGAGTCTTCAAAGTATACTTTCCCTTGAGTGTGAATCGTCCTTTCTTAGCAAACCAAATTTCATTGTTGTTGTTGTTGGTGTTGCTCCTGCTGTATTGCACAAAACATGGTATGTTATTGGGGAATATAGATACCTTGATAAAGCCATGTAGTGGGTTGTAAATATAAATTCCACAGCCATTGTCCACAGATTTTTGTATTTTTTATTGATTACTGGTAATTTTCAAGTCCATCTAACTTCCAAATTGATAATCCATTATGTGCACTACAAAGAGATTATTCTTAAAAAAGAAATTATTCTTTCTATAAACACTACTTTATGATAGAGTGTCTTTATCCTACTCAAACCATTTCATGGCTCTCCATCACTTGCAAATTAATTTCAGATGCCTTTTGTTGTAAATCAAAACCATGTACTAAAATGACAACGCTGATCTGTCAGTATCCTATTAGTGATTTTTTGTTGTGTGTGTTTCTTTTGTTTTGTGCTCCTGCCTTAATGAGCTTCTTACTCAACTTAGAATTCCCCATATACACTCCTTCCTGTTTGCTTTTGCTCAAACCATTTCATCTTTCTGGAAAAGTCAAACTCTATTCACTCTGATTGTCTGAATGCTCTCTCTCTCCCAAATAAATCTCTCTCTTCTCCATGAGGTCTTTACTGGTCATTCCACCTCCTATAAAATATCATAAAACTTTGTCCTCATATACTACTTCATATTGCTATTTCTATTTTATGTAGAGATACTGCTTTGTTAACCAGACTTAACCTCCATCAGAGAATGGACTTGGTCTATCCTTCACCAACCTAAGATAAAAATCTAGAACTTACAACATAAATATTTGCCAATTTATTCACTAGTCTCATAGATTCTTGTCAGCCAAGAATTATTTGTCAACCAAACCATTGTTTATAACTGTTGTCCATTTATATGTTTTCTTTGAAGAAGTGTCTATTCAGGTCCTTTCCCCACTTTTAAATTGGGTTATTGGGGGGGGCGTTGCCATTGTGTTGTAGGAGTTACTTGTATTTTTTGGATATTAAACCTGTATTAGATATACGGTTTGCAAATATCTTTTCCTATTTTATATGTTGCTTTTTGTGTTTTGTTGATTGTTTCCTTTGCAGAAATTTTCAGTTTGATGTAATCCCAATTGTTTTCAAAAACTTTTATTGTTTGCGGGTTTTTGTGTCATACACAAAATATGATTCTAAGGCCAAAGTTACAAAGTTTTTTTCCCAATGTTTCTTCTAGGTTTTTACAGCTTCAGATCTTCTATTCAAATACTTAAGCCATTTTGAACTGATGTTTATGTATAGTGCAAGATATTTTATATGAGGATATTGAGTTTTCCCAATACCATTTATTGAAAAGACTGTATTTCCCCCCATTCTTTATTCTTGGTGCCCTTGTCAAAAATAGTTGGCTGTAGGGACACCTGGGTGGCTTAGTTGGTTGAACACTTGCCTTAGGTTCAGGTCGTGATCCCAGGGTCCTGGGATCAAGTCCTGCTTTGGGATTCTTGCTGAGCTGGGAGTGTGCTTCTTCTTCTGCCTGCCACGCCCCCACTTGTGTGTGCTCTCTCTCTCTGACAAATAAAATCTTAAAACAATAGTTGACTATATATGCATGGGCTTATTTCTGAGTTCTATATTTTGTTCCATTGGTCTGTGTATCTGTTTTAATGTCTATAACATACTGTTTTGACTACTATAGTTTTGTAGTATAGTTTGGAATTAAGAAGTGTGGTGCTTGTTCTTCTTGCTCAAGAATGCTTTGGCAATAGAGGGTCTTTTGTGTCTCCACATAAATTCTAGGATTGTTATTTCCATGAAAAATGTCATTGGAATTTTGACAAGAATCTCATTGTGTCTGTAGATAAATTTGGGTAGTATAGACATTTTTAATTAATATTATTCACTCCATTCCATGAACATGGGATATTTTCCCATTTATTTGTGTCTTCCTTAATTTTTTCATCAGTTCTTTATAATTTTCAGTGTACAGATCTTTCCCCTACTTGGTTAAATGTATTCCTATGTGCTTAATTATTTTTGATAGTTTTTCTTATTCTTAAACAGAAATGTATAATATGTTTTTATCTATTTTTTACAAATACGTTTTGAACACTGTAACTAGAAGTTTAATCATGACCAATAAGAAAACAGAAAAATGAATAACTGACCTATTAGATAGGATTGTGCTACATTGATAAGTCATATGTATTCTTTTAATACTTCTTCCAGAGTTTGAGAGTTGGCATAAATCAATATGATCTTTTTAATTACCAATGTTACCATTAACAAAGAATAATAATTTGCAGCTCATCAACTTAGTATGTAATCAATAGCCACCAAGGCTACAGGGGAAAGTTACATGGTAAGTTTTGTGAACTAATAACCTAATGTTGATATAGACTAATTGATCGATAGAATATATTTTCAAATATCATTCAGAGATATTATAGCTATGGCTTGGGGATTTGTCAGCAGATTGATAACTAGAATGAACAAAAATAATAGAGATATAATTCTTCTGTTATTTTCCCTTAACTTTGTTTTAATCTATTATTCATCTACTCATTCACCCAATATCTGTGTAAATGAGCCTTCTCCTTAGTTTTGAGTATTATTTGAAATCATTGATTTAAAAAAATGAGATTAAAAATTATGAGTTTTTCCTTCCTAGTAACTTACATTATAGATAGAAATCAAAACCTGAATTCATGGGTTATATAATCAGATAACTTTTGGGCTCAGGAAAGTATCTTAAATAATTGAAGCAGGCTAGATATATAGAAATTGGAAGTGATTTGGAAATATGTGGACCAGGAAGCATGGACTTGAGTAGCTGGATTCAAATTTAAGTGTGTTTTAAAAGATTGTGCCAGCCAGGCATAACAAGTTTTAGAAACAGGTTAGACTCACCAGCTACTAATATTAGACCGTTGATGATTGTCCAAAACTACAAAAAAAAAAAAGCATTATAGAAATTCAAAAGAAATAAAACTGCTAATCCAAAAATTTTTTCATGGAGTAAGATTTCATTTGTATTTAGAAGATTTCCTTGGAGAGAATGGAGAGAATGAGGTAGGATTTTATAGGCAAGAGGAAGTCTATTCATCTTGTCCCTTCCTTTAATCTCTGACTCTTCCTTTTAAACTCTTCTTGGTAATTTACAAAACTAGTATTCTCAGTGCAAGCTAAAGGCAAACACTTGTTGATATCTATAATATTCAAAAACAACTTTTACTCTGCCCCCCAAAATTGTATCCAGTTGCTCTCAAGAAAAGTTTCCATTAAATAATTGAATTTGCAAGGGGCTTAAATAGAGCTGGCCAAATTTGAAAACTAACATTTAAAGAGTTTAAGGTAAGACCAGTGTAACCATCTATTCATAGTGTATTTTTCTTGAATAAGTATCTATATGCATTAATAATATCATAATGAAATAAACTATAAATTTTATTATTGAGATATTTTTATAAAAATGTTTATGATTTTCAGGGCGGCTGGGTGGTTCAGTCAGTTAAGCATCTGCCTTCAGCTCAGGTCATGAAAAAATAATGTCATTGAGAGAATTTGGTATGAAGTCTCAAATGAAGATATTTTGTTTTATTTTTTTTTATTTAAATTCCATTTAGTTAGCATACAGTATAATATTAGTTTCAGGTATAACATATAGTGGAAGTTGAGTTTTATAAGTTCTTTATAGAACTTGGATACTAACTCATTATCAGTATGTCATTTGCAAATACCTTTTCCCATTCTAAAGGTTTTCATTTAGTTTCATTGAATATTTCCCTCACTGTGCAGAAGTTTATTATTTGTTTGTTTGTTTATTGAGGAAGTCCCAATAGTTTATTTTGGCTTTTGTTTCCCTTGCCCATGGA
Organism: Mustela nigripes; assembly: GCF_022355385.1. Classification (NCBI taxonomy): domain Eukaryota; kingdom Metazoa; phylum Chordata; class Mammalia; order Carnivora; family Mustelidae; genus Mustela; species Mustela nigripes. The sequence goes on along the minus strand of NC_081575.1, from coordinate 56,504,270 downwards.
GACATATCTAGAAAGAAGTTGCTGTGGCCAAATGTCAAACAGGGTACTACATTTCTCCTCTAGGATTTTTATGGTTTCAAGTCTCACATTTAGGTTTTTAATCTAGTTTTAATTTACTAAAGTCTTTGTTCTACATACTTTCTTTAAATTTTATTCATTTATTTGAGTGAGAGAGAGAGAGCAAGGAAGAGAACATGAGCAGTGGAGAGGGCCCGAGGGATAGGGAGAAGCAGAGTCCCCACTGAGCAGGCAGCCCAATGCAGGGCTCAATCCCAAAACCCTGGGATCACATCCTGAGCCAAAGGCAGAGGCTTAAGTGACAGAGCCGTCTAGGCACCCCTGCTCCACATACTTTTTGAGAGTAGTTACATGGACTGTAATCTGTTGTCAAAGAAACACTCAATGAAATTTAAGTCTAACCTAAATTTAACCCTAACCCTAACCCTAACCCTCATAATACTAGCTTTCATCTATAGAGTGTTTATATGTACTGGACACTATGATAATCACTTATAAGTGATGATTTGTTTAATCTTTGTGCCACCTAATGAATTACAAATATTATATATGGCATTTATTATGTTGAGGTATGTTACCTCTATCCCTACTTTGTTGAGGGTTTTTTTTTTTTATCATGAATGGATATTGTACTTTGTCAAATGCTTTTCTGCATCTATTGAAATGATTATATGGCTCTTATCCTTTCTTTTATTAATATGGTGTATCACATTGATTGATTTGTGAAATTGAACCACCCTGGCAACCCAGGACTAAATCACACTTGATAATGGTGAATTATTTTTTAATGTATTGTTGGTTTTGTTTTGCTAGCATTTTTTTAGAAGGTTTGCATCCATGTTCATCAGAAATATTGATCTGTAATTCTCTTTTTTAGTGCAGTCTGTCCGGTTTTGTATCAATGTAGTGGTGGTCAGATAGAATGGGTTTGGAAGTTTTCCTTCCTTTTCTATTTTTTGGACTAGTTTGAGAATGTATTAACTCTTCTTTAAATATTTTGTAGAATTCCCCTGGAAACCCGTCTGGCCCTGGACTTTACTTTGTTGGGGCAGTTTTGATTACTGATTCAATTTCTTTGTGACTATTAGTCCATTCAAGTTTTCTATTTCTTCCTGTTTCAGTTTTGGTAATTTATATGTTTCTAGGAATTTCTCCATTTCTTCCAAGTTGTGTGATTGGTTGTCATATACTTTTTCATAATATCCTCTTATACTTGTATTTCTGTGGTATTGGTTGTTATTTCCCTCTCTCATTTGATATTACTTATTTGGATCATTTTCTTTCTATTTGATAAGTCTAGCTAGATGTTTATCAATTTTATTAATTTTTTCAAAGAACCAACTCCTGGTTTAATTGATCTGTTCTTCTGTGTGTTTGTTCTTTGTTTCTATATCATTTATTTCCACTCTAATCTTTAATTCCTTCCTTCTGCTGACTGTAAGCTTTACATGTAAGGGTAGGTCATTTATTAGAAATTTTCCTTGCTCCTTGAAAGTAGACCTGTATTGCTATATACATTCCTCTTAGGACCACTTTTGCTGCTTCCCAAAGGTTTTAGGCTGTTGTGTTTTCATTTTCATTGTTTTCATGTATTTTTAAATTTCTTCTTATGTTCCTTGGTTGACCCATTCATTGTTTAGTAGGATGTTGTTTAACCTCCATGTATTTATGGTCTTTCCATTTTTTTCTTGTGGTTTACTTCAAGTTTCATAGCATTGTGGTTAAAGAGTATGAATGCTATGAACTCAGTCTTTTAGTATTTGTTGAGACCTGATTTATGACCTAATATATTATCTATTCTGCAAAATGTCCATGTATACTTGAAAAGAATGTGTGTTCTGCTCTTTTAGGGTAAAGTGTTCTGAATATATCTGATAGGTGCATCTGGTCTGGTGTGTTATTCAAAGCCATTTTTTCTTTGTTGATTTTCTGCTTAATCTGCTCAGTCTGTCCATTGATATAAGTGATGTGTTAAATTAACCTATTACTATTGTACCATTATCAATTATGTTCTCTATGTTTCTTATTAATTGCTTTATGTATTTGGGTCCTCCCATGTTGGGTGCATAAATATGTATAATTGTTAAATCTTCATGTTGCAACTCCCATTTATTATGGTATAGTACCCTTCTTCACCTCTTTTTACAGTCTTTGTTTTCAAGTCTAATTTGTCTGACATAAGTATGGCTACTATAGCTTTCTTTTGACATTCATTTGCATGATAAATATTTCTCCACCCTCTCATTTTCAATCTGCAGGTGTCTTTATGTCTGAAATGAGTCTCTAATAGGCAGCATATAAATGAGTCTTGTTTTTTGGGGGGAAGGTTGTTTTTTTGTTTGCACCCACCCTGACACTGTGTGTATTTTGATTGGAGCATTTAGTCCATTTATGTTCAGAATACTTTTTTTTAAAAGATGTTATTTATTTGCTTGACACACAGAGAGAGAGAGAATACAAGCAGAGGGAGTGGCAGGTAGATGGAGAAGGAGAAGCAGGCTCCTGCTGAGCAGAGAGCAGGACATGGGTCTAGATCCCAGTCGTTGGGATCATGACCTGAGCTGAAGGTAGATGCTTAACCTACTGGGCCACCCAGGCACCCCCCAGAGATTTTTTCTGATCTTTTCTTATCTTTGTTATTTTGGTCTTTCTTTTCTGCTCAAAAATTCCTGTTTAATATTTCTTGCAGGACTGGGTTACTGGTCATGATCTCCTTTAGTTTTTATTTGTCTGGGAAACTCTTTATCTCTACTTACATTTTGAATGATAGCCTTGCTAGGTAGAGTGTTGCTGGCTGCAGATGTTTCCCATTAGGACTTTGAATATATCCTATCCCTCCATTCTGGTTTGCCAAGTTTCTGTTGAGAAATCTCTAGCTAGCTTTATGGGTCTTCCATTGCAAATTAAGGACTTCTTTTGTCTTACTGCTTTTAAGATTTTTTCTTTAACAGAATATTTTGCAAATTTAATGCAGTATGTCTTGGTGTTAGCCCACCTTGTTGTTGTTGTTGTTGGGAGTTCTATGAGCCTTCTGGATTTAGATGTCTGTGTCCTTCAACAGATTAGGGAGGTTTTCAGGTATTATTTGCTCAAATAAATTTTCTGCCCTCTTTTCTCTCTCTCCTTTTCTCTTATTATATAAATGTTGTTTCATTTGATGGAGTTACTCAGTTACTCAGCCTATTCTCATGTTGCATAATTCTCCTTTCTTTTATTCAGCTTCACTATTTTCCATTATTTTGTCTTCTGTATCACTAATTCCTTCCTTTGGTTCTCCCAACTTGCCATTTGTTGTATCAAGTCTGTTTCCAATCTCGTTTATTTCATTCTTCATTTCTGACTATTTTTTAACTCTTTTATCTCCATGGTAAAATGTCTTTCTGATGTCTTCTATTCTCTCAAGCCCAGATACATGATTGTCACTTTAAATTCTTCATCAGGCATATTACTTATATCTGTTTCACTTAAGTCTCTGGCCATGCCCTTATCTTGTTCTTTCTTTTGAGATGAATTCCTCCATCTTGGCATTTTGTCTATTTCTCTGCCTTCTGCTCTGTGTCAGAAAAGTCAGTTATATTTCCTGTTTCTGAATATAGTGGTGTTATGAAGAAGTGTATGTGGTGTCGAGGGGCTGGCACTTTGGGGAATGTGTCTGTTGTGTGCTGCGTGCACTCTGCTATTGTGTTTTTGCTGCTCTATCCTTCATGTCAGTCATCTGTAGTCTTTCCTTGTTTCTTGTGGACACTGGTTAGTACCTGGCCAGAATGTGTAGATTTTTAACTAGGTATGCTCTGGTCTGCTTGTGAAATGAAACTTCATACTACTTCCATTAGAACTGAGTCCTTGTAGAACTCTATGGTCAGGAGACTTCTTATGAGCAAGGGTTTTTTGCTGGTCTTCTGGGAGAGGAGCCAACCACACTGGGACTGAGGCAAGCTTGACTGACCAGGGCAGTGCAGCCAGAGCACAGGGTTTGGGGTTTATTGTAAGCATGTTTGCAGCCAGCTTTGGGGCTATCCTGCTTACCACAGCTAACTTTTTGTTTATGCTGAGGGGTAGGGGAAGGAAATGCTGTAAACCAGTTCCTTTGCCCCTGGAGAGGTTTCTCTGTGTATACCACCCTGAAGGAAGCACTCTGAGAAGAGAGAATAATCTTCCCCTGCATACTCCAGGTGTTGTTCAGATAGCTGTTTCCATGTTATCTGCCTCTGAGTTTTTTGCCTGCCTTTTCTCCAGACACAGAACAATACTCTCTGGGCTCTATCCCAGCCAAGCCTGCTGACGTTTAAAACTCCAGGTTTAGATATGTGTGGGCAGGGACTTGTGCTTATCTTCTGGGGGAGGTGCCCACCTTGCTTGGACTAAGGCAAATTTGGCTGAGAAGGTCAGTCCCACTAGAGCACAGGGGTATAAACCTTGGTGTAAACAGATTAGGCAGCCAGTGGTGCATTGCTGCTTCCCATAGATGATTCTGTTTGTACTGAGCGGTTGGGTGAGGTAAATGGCTCCAGCCAGCTTCTTTGACCCCAGAGAGGGGTCTCAGTGAATGTTGGCTTTCAGAGAAAGTCTCCAAGAATTAAATAATTTCCTTACTGTGTGCCATTTCCATGCTGTCTGCCCCCAGTTTGCTTGCCTGCCTCTTTCCCTGAGCCAGGGGCAGTGTCCTCAGAGCTATATCCTAGCCATACCTGCTGATCTTTGTTACTCCAGGCTTTAAAACTCACTCATTGCAAGAACTCATGAAATTCAGTGCTTCTCATTTTCTAAGGCAATAGCTTTGGGGAAATATTCTCTTCATGCATTCCCCTGTGCGCTCTATTCTCTCTCACCCTTCTCTGTGATCACTGTTCCCTCCCTTCTGCAGCACCCATGTTAATGTTCTGTTTCTCCCCTAAATCACATTTCTCAGGGTTGATAAAGGGTTTCTGTGAGCAGCCTAAAAGTTGTTTTAGGTTGCAGCTTATAATGCTAATGATTTAGCATTTTATGATGTAAATTGATTCTCCAAGTTTGATAGAAAGTGAATGTCATGAAAAAATAAATAATTTTTAAAGCCATTCAACATTTGTTAACAAAGCCTTGGTCATAAGAAGCTTCTTGATGGGGCACCTGGGTGGCTCAGTGGCTTAAGCCTCTGCCTCTGGGTCAGATCATGATCCCAGAGTTCTGGGATCAAGCTCCGCATCAGGCTCTCTGCTCAGTAGGGAGCCTGCTTCTCCCTCTCTCTCTGCCTGCTACTCTGCTTACTTGTGATCTCTTACTCTGTCAAATAAATAAATAAAATCTTTAAAAAAAAAAAAAAGCTTCTTGTTGTTCATTTGATATGTAAGAAAAAGGCATAGTAAACCTTTGGGTACTATTGATGCAATTTAGGATTTTTTGAGATTCACGGACTTCTTTTAAGATAAGGAAGGGAGCTAGGGAGGAAGATAGGAAGGAAGGTAGGACACACTGGTTTATTCCCTTATCATAAAACACAGCATGTTTCCACAAGCCCTACCTTCTTCGATGTGGCCTCTTCTCTCCCTTTAGTTGTGAAGTTTGTTCTGTCAGTCCCTCAGGTTGATTTCTGGGGTATTTACAATGATTTGATAGTTATCTAGTTTTATTCATGGGATGGGATGAGCTTAGGATTCTCCTACTCTGCCACCATCTTCCTTAATTTTGCCTATTTATATACTTTTATTTTGCAGAAAGAGATTGTCATATTCTTCATACCACTGTAATTTGTTTTGACAACTTTTTTAATTGGACAAGACACTTAGACTATTACATAACTCTGTTAAAGAGCATAAAAAATAAAATACAGTAACAAAATGTAATTGGGATATGTACACCTTTGGAAAGGGAAGGTAAATGACAGAGAAAATGTAGAGATTTTTTTTTCTTTTTAAAAAAGTTTTCAGCAGTCTTTTAAAAGTATTTGTCTGGGTTTTCTCCCTTGTTTTATGCCTTAGCAGTGTATTTTATACTCTGCTGCTGTGTTTATCCACTCAAATCATAAAAGTAATCATGTCAGTACTTCTTAACCTTCAATATTTCCTTAATTGTCAACAGAACACAGCCAAAATTCTTTGGAATGGCTTTTAAGGTCTTCCTTAATCTATTGTTAATTCTACCTTACCAAACATATTTCCCACATTGGTCTCTGCTCACCCTTTGATCATGTCAATTTGATACTATATGCTTTGTGCTTTGTTACTCCTGTGCCTTTCCTCATGCTTGTTGCTTGTTATGCTCTTTCTCCCTCATTTTAGCATACCCAGATTCCACCACCTATCTTTAAATTCAAGCTTGAATATCACCTGTTCCACTAAGTATATACAAGATGCACCTAGCAAGATACCATGTTCCCTTGCTTCCCCTACTATACTTATCTCTATCTTCTTTATGATATTTGTTATTTCTAGTAATATATTAGTTCTTCGCATAAACATGTGTAGCAGCAATTTTTTGGAAGATCCATGCTTGATTTATCTTGGTGTTCCTTTGCAGCATCTAGCATAGTCCTTTTATATTTAGAGCTCAAGTATGATGTGCTACAAGAAGTAGGATTAGTGGTTCCCTAACGTCTATATTTTGTACATGATACCAACTCTTAATTCCTTGGCCTAGCATTCAATTCATTGTCTTTCCTGTGTAGCCTTTCTTGCTACTAGCTAATAATACAGAAGAAACAAGAAAAAGCAGTGAAAATAAAAAGTATAAAAACTGTATTGTGTTACAAAGTTGGGCCTGATTTTATAAAAACTAGTGGAATAAATTTAAGTTTTAAGTTTTTAATTTAAGTTTTGTAAACTTAATTTAGAATATAATTCACAAAGAACTATATCCAAAATATTATAGAAACTATAATACATGGAGAAAATAAAGAAAATTCAGCAACTACACTGCTTAGCTTTTCTTCACCAGAAAAACTATTTCCTTTAAATGCTTAGTTGAGGTCATTAATGGCCAAATTAAATAGATTATTAGATGCTCACAAATATTACATTTTATTTTAGGGAGTCAAATTCAATCAATACATATGTTGATACTTGTAAAGTCATAAGGAAATATTTAGGCTAACTCATAATTTTGAACAGTGAGATCAACATAACTGTAGTACATAACTCTCGTAATTGTGTTTTTGTATTTGTGAATATGAGACATCTTTTGTCTTTAGCTACTCATATATTCTACCATTTTCATGTAATGACAAATATACCATAAATTGTCAGTTGGAGAACTTACTTCTACATCAGTCTTATACTCTTAAATACATTTAAGAAAAATGGGACCCTATAATTATGTTTCAGAAAGCATGAACATCTGTAGAGTGATTCAATTGGACACCTTCACAAGCATATTGACATCAGATCATCATCATCATAACATCAAATCACTAACCAATGAAGTCTAACTACTGCATCTTACTTCTCATTTGGAACTGTCTGATTTGCGTGGAAAAGGAGGATTTATTTTTTTTTAAAAATTTAGTCCTCGGGGCACCTTGGTGGCTCAGTGGGTTAAGGCCTCTGCTTTCAGCTCAGGTCATGGTCCCAGGGTCCTGGGATGGAGCCCCACATCGGGCTCGCTGCTCAGCGGGGAGCCTGCTTCCCTCTCTCTCTGTCTGCGTCTCTGCCTCTTTGTGATCTCTGTCGAATAAATAAAATCTTTAAAAAAAATTTAGTCCTCTCAGCCTTAAAAAATGTATTAAAGTATATCATATCCGCTATTTGTTATTCATTGACTGTATCAAAATATAAAGCTGTTCTAGGAAGCAACCAGAATGTAATCTCTAACTTTGTGGATGAAAATTACTTCTATAATTATTATAGAAACCCAACAAAACAAATGTAAATTAAATTAACTGGAAAGGGAAAATGTTCTGAGTAATAGCAGACAAAGCATGAGTCACATAGCCCATTATCTCCCTAAGCAAGCATATAGCCACAGAAACTGAATGTTCTTGGTCACTAAATATTTTAAATTTCTTCTACACTATAATATACTAATTATTTAACTCAGTAAAACACTAACCAATACTCAGTCAAATTACCATAAAACAGAATTTTCTTAGCTACTTTATAACTTAACAGATAATTGGGGGGCGCTTGGGTGGCTCAGTGGGTTGGGCCTCTGCCTTCGTCTCAGGTTGTGGTCTCAGGGTCCTGGGATCGAGCCCCACTTCCGGCTCTCTGCTTGGTGGAGAGCTGCTTTCCACTCTCTCTGCCTGCCTCTCTGCCAGCTTGTGCTTTCTCTCTCTCTTTTTCAAATGAATAAATAAAATCTTAAAAAAAAAAAGATAATTTGGAACTGAATGATTAGTAATGATAACAATAAGTACATATAAAGCACTCTATTACCATTGTGTTCAACAATTATAACCCTATAATCCAATTATATCTCTTAAAATCTTCACATCAACTCTTTTTTTGTATTTTTTATTTTAATTTCAATAGAGTTAATATACAGTGTTATAGTAGTTTCAGGTGTATAATACAGTAGTTTCAGGTGATTCAATGATTGTAGACATTTCTCAATGTTCATCATGATAAGTGTACTCTTTAATCCCCATCACTTAATTCACCCATTCCCCTCACCCTCCTCCCCTCTGGCAACTACCAGTTTGTTCTCTATAGTTAAGAGTCTGTTTTTTTGTCTTTTTCTCTTTATTCATTTTTTTTTGTTTCTTAAATTCCACATATGAGTGAAATCATATGGTATTTGTCTTTTTCTGACTGACTAATTTCATTTAGCATTATACTCTCTAACTCAATCCATTTTGTTGCAAATGGCAAGATTTCATTCTTTATATGACTAATTAATATTCATGTGTGTGTGTGTGTGTGTGTGTGTGTGTGTGTGTATCATATTTTCTTTATCCATTCATCTATCTATGGACACTTGGGCTGCTTCCACAATTTGGCTATTGTAAATAATTCTGAAAAAAATATAGAGGTACATGTATCCCTTCAAATTAGTGTTTTTGTATTCTTTGTGTAAATACCCAATAGGAAAGTTCCTGGATCATAGGGTAGTTCTATTTTTAATTTTTCTGAAGAATCTCTATACTGTCTCCCACATTGGCTGAACCAGTTTGCATTCATGCCAACAGTACAAGAGTGTTCTATCTTCACCATACTCTTACCAATGCTTATTGTTTCTGGTGCTATTGATTTTAGCCATTCTGACAGGTGTGAGGTGATACCTCATTGTAATTTTGCACTTCCCTGATGATAAGTGACATTGAGCATCTTTTCATGTGTAGTCATCTGTCTACACATCTGATAGTCATCTGTATGTCTTTTTTGGAGAAATGTTCATGTCTGCCCATTTTTAATTGGATTATTATATTTTTTTGCATTGAGTTGTGTAAGTTCTTTATGTATTTTGGATACTAACCATTTGTCAGATGTCATTTGCAAATACCTTCTCCCATTTAGTAAGTTGTCTTTTAGTTCTGTTGATTGTTTCTGTTGCTGTTGAAAAGCGACATCAACTCTTTCATTCTCACTTTATTGAAAAGGAAACAAAGCCACAGAGAGGTTAAATGACTTCCCTAAGTTCACACAAAAATAAATAGCAAAGCCCAAACTTGAATCCAGCTCAGTCTAATTCCATAGCTCATACTGTTAATCATATCCCTATGGGTGATTCCTATAATACAGTAAATGTACTAGGAAAGAACAATCCAAGGAGACAATCCAAGGCAAAACTGATGGGAACATTTTTATCAAAATTACTTTAATCTATTTCTAATATATATTTCTAATATATATATTAGAAATCTAATGTAATCTAATATAATCTAATATGTATTTCTAATATAATCTAATATATTTCTCACATTTAAATATTTCTATCAGGATGTATAAATTTATCAGGATCTTTATCAGGGTATCAGGATCTTTAAATTTTATAGGAAATAAATGTTTTATATAAGATATAGATCTCTTTTAATTTATAATCTTATACTTTCACAATCACAAATAATAAGAAAAATATTATAAATAAATATTTTGTTTGAGTTGCCCGAGTGGCTCAGTCAGTTAAGCATCTGACTCGTGATTTTAGCTCACGTCATGATCTCAGGGTCCTGGGATCAAGAGCCACACTGGGCTGCATGTTCAGTGTGGAGTTGACTTACAATTCATCTCTCTCCCTGTCCCTCTGTCCCTCCCCTAGCTCGTGCACTCACTTGCACTCTCTCTCTCTTTCTTTCTCTACTTGGATAAATTCTTTTTAAAAATAAATAAATATCTTGCTTACAGATTACTTAGCACCTACTATAAATTTGTTTTTCTCTGGAGTGTCTTTTCCAATATATTTTTTAAGAGTGCAACATGACTCAGTAACTATAAAAGGTTGAAATATTGTATTACTGTTGGCAACCTGAAAGTTGCTAGCTTTTAAAGGTTTATATTTGCATAATAAAATCATATTCATGTTACATAGAACTTGTAATTCAAGCATATTACTGAAGTAATAGATAACTAGAAAAGATTTAGGAAACAATTAAATATATGTATATGGAAAAAGAAAAAAATCAGACCAATAGAAAGTAATCATTTCATAATAATGTTTATTGTTTTTTGGCATGTAACTTGAAATACTCCCTTATATTTTTAGGTCTGTGATCATTTTATTTATTTTTTATTTTTTTTTAACGATTTTGTTTATTTATTTGACAGTGAGCACAAGCAGACAGAGAGGCAGACAGAGAAAGAGGGAGGAAGCAGGCTTCCTGCTGAGCAGAGAGCCTGATGCAGGGCTCAATCCCAGTACCCTGAGATCATGACCTGAGCCGAAGGCAGAGGCTTAACCCACTGAGCCACCCAGGTGCCCCAGGTCTGTGATCATTTTAGGCCGTACTAATCTTTCATATGTTATTGTTGGGTCCGTTATCAAAGGAACAAGACTGAGACAGAGTTACGCAAAGCCTTATTCTATGCCAAGCATTAGAAGTTAGGCTGACAGGCCAGGGAAATGAGGCTGAGACAAAGTGAAAGTTATGTAAAGCTTTATTCTATGCCAAGCATTAGAAGTCAGACTGACCAGCCAGGGCCACCTCCGAAGAGAGCGACACCCCTTGGTCTTACAGGCTAGTTTTTATAGGGCACAATCGCAGACATCTGCATATGAGGCTTTGGCTGATTGGATGTCTCCTACCTGTGTGTTTTAGTAACGGTTACCAATGGCCTTGTTTTAGGTATGTGTTTTAGTAATAGTTACCTGGAATTGGCCTTGTTTTAGGTGTGTGTTTTAGTAACAGTTACCTTGTTTTAGGTGTTGTGTTTTAGTAACAGTTACCTGGAACCGAAAGCAATAACTTTTCTAGACAACAAAATGTCTACCTAGGTGACATGGAGTCACTATGGCTAAGTAGGCCCAGGCAGGCCCTAGGGGGTTAATATGTTTTAATGTGGAATCGACCCCAATAATCCCCCCCTTTTCTTTCGAGATTAGTCAATTCTTTGACTTCTTAAAGAATCAGTTAGTGCTGAAATTAGGATGGGAACCGCAGGTTTTTTCCATTTTATTTCTGCAGCAAGATGTTGGAATCCCTAGGGTCCTCTATAGGATGACAGTAAATGGTCCCTTTCAATGATACTTCAAGTTTTTCACTCGGTGGCGTCATATCCAAATCTTTGGGGGTGGTAAGGCTGTTGTTCCATCTTTGTCTCCATCTCAGTGTAGGCAGCTTGGATCCCTGCATGGGCTCTTTTTAAGACATACTGTAGTGACTGGAATATAGACTGATCAGTTATTTTTGTTAGGGTAACCTTTTGTAGCCATAAGCAGAGTGGAGGGGGTCTCTCAAACATAATTTTAAATGGGGTAACCTTGTTTAAGTAGGGTGTACATCGTGCCCTAAGGAGGGCGAAGGGAAGGAGATCCATCCATCCACCGCCAGTTTTTAGAATTAACTCTGTCAAGGTTTTTTTTTTAAGAGTCCGGCTCATTCTTTCTACTTGTCCGGAACTCTGGGGCCGGTAGGCACAATGTAGATTCCAGTTAGTGCCTGTGGCCTTGGCTAATGCCTGTGAGACTGAGCTCACAAATGTAGGACCATTGTTTGACCCGATCGCGAGAGGCAGCCCAAACCTAGGAATTATTTCTTCTAGTAGTTTTTTTTTGCTACCATTCCTGCCGTTTCTTGTTTGGTGGAAAAAGCCTCTACCCAGCCTGAAAATGTATCTATAAAAACTAACATATACTTGTGTCCATATTTTTCCTGTTTTATCTCTGTAAAATCTACTTCCCAATAAATTCCTCGTTCCCTACCTCTTTTTCTTTCTTTTTTTTTTCCTAGTTTTTCCGCTTTTACTGCCTGACATTGAGCACATCTATTAACTATATCCTGAGCCATATACCCTAATTTAGATACCTGAAATTGCTTGCCCTTGAGTTTTTTAAAGTTTCCATGTCCCTAAATGAGAACCCTGATGTATTTGGTTTACTAATTTTTTTTTTTAAAGTCTTCGAGGAAGAATTAACTTTTTTGTCCTGGTCTTAGCTCAGTCCCCTTTATAGTCTAATTTAGTCCATTTTTGTAAATATTTTAAATCTTCCTCTGAATAATCTGTTTTTTCTGGTAAGGCTGGAGCCGGGAGTGTAACCAGTTTTTGATTCATTTTCCTGGCTTCTTGCTTTGCTGTTAGATCTGTTAATTAGTTTCCTTTTGAAACCAGATCAGTCCCCTTTTGGTGTCCCAGGCAATGCATAACGGCCACCTTTCGAGTCCCAAATAGTCTGGAGGAGAGCTAGTTTTTTTTTTCTTTGTTTTTAATTTTTTTTTTTTCTGTTGATAAGCCCCTTTTTAAATAAATAGCCCCATGTATATGGAGAGTAGAAAAGACATACCTGTTGTTCCTAGAGATGTGTGGCAGGGCCGCTTTGTAGAGTTCCTGCTCAGGAGAAACCATCGCAGCCCCTGCATACCTCTTTTCATCCGCCATGCACCTACCTCCGTCTGTGAACAAAGTCATCTCCATGTCTGGGAGGGGAGTGTTTCTGAAATCCGGCCTTATTCCTGTGACCTGGGTTAGGACCTCCCCGCAGTAGTGTGGGTGGGGCAGGGGTATCCGTTGGTTACCTGTTTCCTGGACTCAGACAGTAAACGCACTCCTTCCTGGAGATCAAAGCCTAAATAAGTGGCCCCCGCAAGCATGACTTATAGATCTCAGCGGCTATTAGCAAGTACTGTGGTCAGTTAGCTCCTCTGGCAGCAACATGGCTGGATTTAGCACCGCCGGGGAATGGAAAGTCACTTTCAGTTCATTGAGGAGGAGGGCCTGATACCCCATCACTCGGGCGTTTGTTCTTGTACAGGTGAGCTGGCCTTGGAACATTTTCTGTTGGTTGGACCACTCAAAAGCAAAGAGGGGGTGAGACTTTCTTGTATTCTTGAGATCTAAGACAGTATACATGGTTTTCTTGGGGCTCAGGAGGGAGAGTAGGGTATAGGGGTTAGGCACCATCGGTTGGATATCTTTAATCCATTTGTTAACTTTCCGCAAGTCCTGAACGGGTCGGTACTCCACAGTTTCGGCCTTTTGACGGGAGGCAAAGGTGTGTTTTATGGAGATCCGTTTCTTTGCTTCCCAGGGGAGGGAGTACTGATGCGCAGCCGTAGGCCAAATTTAAGGTCTTTTCTGTTGTTTATGTATGTCCTTTTGTGCCATTTTCCCTGTGTACTCAGACTTCCTCTTCAGATCGTTGTCTCATAGATTCTAGTAATGATGAAAATTGGGCTCCCGTGTCCATCAAAAAATCAGTTGATTTCCCCTCCACCTGAGTTTTTACCTGAGGTTTGGGGAGGGGCTCTGAACCATGGTCCCTTTAGTCTCTGGTGGCCAGTATTGCCGTCTTTTTTGGGGGGGTACTCTCTTTGGCCCAGTGTCCTCTTTCCTTGCAGTAAGTACACTGATCTGAAACTAAGACTTCTCATCAGTTTTTTTCTATACTTAGGCTTTTCTTTCCACTGACCATTTTTTACCTGCCTTTTTCCTTTCCATTGACCTCTTTTCCTTTGTTTTCTCCCCATCTCATGTAATGCCAAAACTTTAACTATTTTTCTAGTCTGTTTTTTATCTTCTTGTGTATATCTGTTAAACACCTTTTCTGCTATTCCCACTAACTCAGTCAAATTCTTTCCTTTAAATCCTTCAATTTTTGAAGTTTTCTCCTTATATCTGGGGCTGACTGACTGGCAAGGGCAAGATTTATTGCCTTCTGATTTTTGGGTGCCTCGGGGTCGATCAGGCTATATATTTTAAAGGCTTCTATAAACCTTTCTAGAAAAGCCCCTGGAGACTCAGCCTTATCTTGAGTCACCACACTAATTTTAGATAAATTTATGGGTCTCCTTGCAGTCACATGGAGGCCTCCCAACAGAGCCTGGCAGTAGAAACATAGACTCTCCTTACCTTTATCAGAGTTTGGGTTTCAGTCAGGGGGTTTCTTTGGGCAGTAATTCTTCATTCGCCGGGGATTGAGGTCCCATGTTACTAATTCTGGTTTAGTTTTAGTAAGCTCTGGAAATTTTTATCCATTTCAGTTTCAGGATTTCAATGTATCAAAGACCTGTATTTGTCCAGGAAGTCTCCCATATGAATTTTCTTTAAGGCAGAATTTATTTTATAAGAGAATTAAAACAATTATAAATGATAAAAATTCAGAATAGATAATGGTTTTACAGTTTAACTGGCAAGAAAATCAAGTTACTTCTGTGACACATAACATTTCAATAATTACAATATCAAGTGATGACCTTATCAAAAGGTTAAAATTTTAGGAAATGCATAGAATTTCTATAATAGTTATAGCATTTACCCATATGTAAAATTCATTTTAATTTTAGTCTGTCCTGACCATAACCCAAGGTTTAGCATTGGTATTCTCTCCTTAACAGTAGATCAATTAATCTAAGAAAACTTTGTTTTTTGAACAGAGAAAGCAGATTTTTTATACCAGTGTTTTTTTAGTTTACATAATAGTCAACATTTACTTGAGTGGATCACCAATATAGATTTGCCATGACACAGGGCTTTAGTCTTTTTTTTCTTGTGAATACATCCATCAAAGCTGATCTATTATGGTTAAATTTCCAACATATTTTATTGTTCTATTTTAAACCTATAAACCAAGGCAAATAAAGGTCTCTTTCCCCAAGCTTTTATGACTTACTAAATACCCTCAAGTTTAGTTTTTATTATTTTCTTTCAAGTTCTGGTGCAACCAGATATTTTTATTTTAAGAAAAAACTATTTACTCTCTTAAGCCCTCTTTTTTGTGTGTGTACAATTTTTCTAAACTTACTATCAGTCATCAGTCAACTGCCTTTTCTCTGTTTTTTTTTAGATAACATTAAAACTTTTAATAAAAACCTTAATGGTGTTTTTCTTTTGGTAATCTAGAATACATGGAGTCATTTTATGTGATTTATTATTCTGATGTGCTACATTTTAAAATTCATTTTAATTTTAGTCTGTCCTGACCATACCTAAATTTTTTTTTGAATATTTTTCTTTATAAAACTTTTACAACTTTTTTGCATCTAGGTTTTGTCCCAAGTCATTTTTTTAAATAATTATCTCATTTAGGACAAAATTACCTTTTATCTTTAACGAAATGTATTTTTATCCCCCCCCCTTTTTTTTGTATCTCCTACTTTTTATATATAGGGTGGGTTTTTTTACTTTCTTCAGTCTTAGTTACAGTTAGTAGAATTTTTTTATTCTTAGAAACATGTTAGTTAGTCTCTAATGATGGCTAAGTATTAACCAATTGTAAACAGTTACAACAGAATTCTGTAGATGGCAAATTTATGAATCAGTTAAGCACAAAACATGTTTATCAACAGATTTAAATATTTTTAGTTTCTTTGCAGTAAGAACTCAGAAGCATAAACCTGGTTCCAGTAATTAATGCTTTAGTATTTTATCCCATTTGGTTAAGACCTAGATGTTCAACAAATTTAATTCCATTTGTCATCCAAGTAAACCATTAGTGTTTCAGGTTACTAAAGACCTTGAAAGCTATTTTAACAATTATCCATTAAAACTTTGAGACAGACAATTAATCATCAGTTCAGTTATTTCTTTGCTAACAGATTTTAACAAATAACATGAGCTTATTTGACCTTCAGTAAACTTTGAAGTTTCACATTTACTGATGTAACTTTAAAGCCATGTCTATTCTAATTAAACCAACAAACTTAATTTAGTTTAAATACTGATTTACGCCTCACCTGGACCCACTCCACTTTTAATGTTTACATGAGACATGGGTGGGAATATCTGGAGTGGGGGGTGTTAGGTCCAGGGGGTGCTCTTTTTGTTTCTTGACCGTGAAGAGAGAAGGAGCCGTGGTTCAGGAAGCACCGAGGATGGTCTAGAAGCCAGTTATGCATGCTGCACCCAAGTTGGTGCAGAAACAGAAGGAGGAGACAGAACAAACAAAGTGCTGCCAGAAGGCCCCGCCAGCAAGGGAGAGGGGCTAGGCAGTCGAGGTCGGGCCAGAGAAAGCAAGGAACTTCCCCTAAACAAAGGGAGTTTTGGCAGCTGCTTGGGAATATTGCTTAAAGTCCCTGTCTCGAGTTAGACCAACCACAGTTGGCTCCAGTTATAGCCATTAACATAAGAAATGAGCAAGGGAGAAGTCCCACATCTATTAGGAGGAACTGAGAGATGAAAGTCAGAGTCCCCTTACTCTCTGCTTGTCCCATTTTTTTTCAAACACTACAAACAACATAACAGACAACAAAAAGACAAGATACAGACAACCACAGACCCAGTGGCCCTTACCTAGAACCTGCCGCTGGTGGGGATTTTCTCAGTCACCTACAAACATTCGCAGGTGGGGATTTTCTCGGTCCCCTAAAAACGAGTAACAAAACAGACAACAAAAAGACAAGACAAAGACACAGACCCAGCGGACCTCACCCGCTGGTGGGGGTTTTCCCTGCCCCCTACAGACGGGGGTTACCCGGCCCACTACAGACCCAGATGACTGCCTAAGGGGGCTTAGACCCCCAGACGATCTACCAGAAGAGGGATGGGGCGTCCCCACATCCACTTCAGCCCTGGGGAGCATGGCTGTGTCCAGCTTCTCCCCAGTGGGCCATACCCTGGAGCTCCACAACCAAACAGACCAGATCTCACAGAATATGGAGATCTTACACCCGGAGGCTTTTCCCAGAAATTCTGATGCTGGCTCAGTTCTCGTTGTTTGATCCTGGACGAGCCCCCATATGTTGGGTCCGTTATCAAAGGAACGAGACTGAGAGAGTTACGCAAAGCCTTATTCTATGCCAAGCATTAGAAGTTAGGCTGACAGGCCAGGGAAATGAGGCTGAGACAAAGTGAAAGTTATGTAAAGCTTTATTCTATGCCAAGCATTAGAAGTCAGACTGACCGGCCAGGGCCACCTCCGAAGAGAGCGACACCCCTTGGTCTTACAGGCTAGATTTTATAGGGCACAATCACAGACATCTGCATATGAGGCTTTGGCTGATTGGATGTCTCCTACCTGTGTGTTTTAGTAACGGTTACCAATGGCCTTGTTTTAGGTATGTGTTTTAGTAATAGTTACCTGGAATTGGCCTTGTTTTAGGTGTGTGTTTTAGTAACAGTTACCTTGTTTTAGGTGTTGTGTTTTAGTAACAGTTACCTGGAACCGAGAGCAATAACTTTTCTAGACAACAAAATGTCTACCTAGGCAACATGGAGTCACTATGGCTAAGTAGGCCCAGGCAGGCCCTGGGGGTGGTTAACATGTTTTAACATGGAATCGACCCCAACATTATGGAGTAGTTTGACAAAATATGTATGACTAAAAGAGATTTTAGTAGGGAGAGATGACAGTATTTTCAAATGAAGAAGTGACTAGATTATATTATATCCAGTTATCTCACTCACAGGATGAAGATTGCACTGTGAGGCTTGTAAAATAAAAATGGAAAGCTTTCATTTTGTAGGAAGGAGGAGTGTTATTTGTTATATACTGTCTTTGTAGACACATCCCATTGGATGTAGATCCCTATTTCCATTCTTCTGGAAACAGAGTCTATTATTAAGAATCAACCCCCTTACTCTCTTGGCATCTCTTAGAATCAGCTTTTAGGTGTAGGACCAAAAAAAAAAAAAATCTTGGGTGGTTCAACACTTTATAATTCCATAAAGTTTCTTTTAAGATTTAATTTTTTTGTTTGAGATATAAAGAGCAAGAGAGAGCAAGAGAAAGCAAGTAAGAGCTGCAGGGTATAGTGGCAGAGGGAGAAGCAGACTTCCTGCTGAGCAGAGAGCTCAACCCGGGGCTTGATTCCAGGACCACTGAGATCATGACCTGAGCTGAAGGCAGATGCTTAACCAACTGAGCCACCCAGGCACCCCTCTATGAAGTCTTTTAATGTAAAAAGGCTTCTCCATGTATAGTGTTTGTGAATTAATTGGATAACTTTTTTTCCTCAATCCAGAAAATCCCTCTTAAGCAACTCACAAATCATATTTTTAGATGCATAAATCACAAATTTCTCTAGGGGAAAACTACTCTATGACTTCAGTACCATTAAAGATGCAAAAAGAAGCCCCTGAGAAGGGAGTTGAGGGAAATTGGAAGGGGAGTTGAACCATGAGAGACTATGGACTCTGAAAAACAATCTGAGGGTTTTGAAGGGGCGGGGGGTGGGAGGTTGGGGGAACCAGGTGGTGGGTATTAGAGAGGGCATGGATTGCATGGAGCACTGGGTGTGGTGCAAAAACATTGAATACTGTTATGCTGAAAAAAATTAATTAATTTAAAAAATGTCTAAGGATGGGGCACCTGGGTGGCTCAGTGGGTTAAAGCCTCTGCCTTCGGCTCAGGTCATGATCCCAGGGTTCTGGGATCGAGCCCCA
Source organism: Mustela nigripes (assembly GCF_022355385.1). Lineage (NCBI taxonomy): Eukaryota > Metazoa > Chordata > Mammalia > Carnivora > Mustelidae > Mustela > Mustela nigripes. The sequence continues at coordinate 56,485,368 of NC_081575.1, read as the reverse complement.
CATCGGGCTCTCTGCTTAGCAGGGAGCCTGCTTCCTCCTTTCTCTTTGCCTGCCTCTCTGCCTACTTGTGATCTCTGCCTGTCAAATAAATAAATAAAATCTTAAAAAAAAATGTCTAAGGAAACAAAAAAGAAGAAGAAGAAGCCCCTGAATCTCAGAAATTTAAGCAAATTGGTCATTTCTCTACATGGGAAACCATCTTAGAGTACTTTAAAAAGGCTATTAATCCTGCTTACAAACAAGCTCATGGACTCTGAGTCAGAAAAGTCATTGGAAATCATGTAGTTCAGAGGATGGCATACTTCTTCTGTAAAGGACTAGTTCTTAAATATTTGGGGCTTTTCAGGCCAAAACACTATCTCCTCAACTGTTGAAGCAACTGTTCCCCATGATGGGCCAATAGACTTTTTGCACTTCACTTTTTTACAATTTTAAAGCATGAAAGTCTTCCTTTGCTCTTGGGGCATACAGAAACAGAGAGTAGGCTGGATTTAGCTCACAGGGCTAATATTTCAATATTTCAATATTTCATCTAACTCATTTTTTTCTCTTAAACTAGGCTATACTTACCTAGGGTGGTTGTTGAAAATACTTGGATATTCTGGCTTCTTTCCTTGACATCAAATTGTGAATGGACATTCTTACTAATGGTACTTTCCCAAAGTAAACCACTAGGGAAATGTACAATGTACAGTGGTGGGGATAGCTTACCAAAAGGAGGACCACTTAAGAATTAAGTTTCATGACTACAGGCCCTACTTCTTTTAGAAACTGAAGGGGCTCCTTGCCGTGAACTATCCCTGCTCCCCTTAAACTCCCTATTTACCTTAAAATCCTCAAAATTTTATAATTCACATGCCTTGACTTCCTTTTTAAGTAATTTCATTAAGGATTGACATTAGTTACACAGTGATACTTTTTACTAGAAAAGCACAGATTATGGAGAAATAGCTTCCTATATAATATAGCTTGTTAATGAAACCCCTTCATTATTTTCCCATTCCCCATGCACTTGGGGGTTCACCTGGGAGTCATATTTTACACTCTGAGGCCTACATAACCCATGAGTCCATTTCATTTAGAACAATGGCTAATTGGGATACAACTGTATATTACAGGTGTGTGGCCATGGCACTGATGTCATCATATAAAGAAATGGTCTAATAAATCTCTTCATCTTAATAACTAAACTAATTTTTCAAGATTATATAATGAAATTACAACTTAGTTCTATATAAGATGCAGTAAAATAGCAGATATAGATAAAGGAAAAACAAGGATATACACCTTTACACAGAGCTTTACAGGCTTAACTGAAAATTGGTTTAGTGTACAGTATAAAACAGTAGAGTAAAATAAGTCAAGCAAAGAAAGAAAATTATCATGTGGTTTTACTCATATGTGGAACATTAGGAATAGTGTGGAAGACCATAGGGGAATGGAGGGAAAACTGAATGGGAAGAAATCAGAGAAGGAGACAAATTGTGAGAGACTTTGGACTCTGGGAAACAAACTGAGGGTTACAGAAGGGAGGGGGATTGGGGAGATGGGGTAAGCAGGTGATGGGTGTTAAAGAGGGCATGTGTTGTGATGAGCACTGGATTTTATATGCAACTAATAAATCACTACATCAAAAACTAATGATGTTCTACTACGTGTTGACTAACTGAACATAATAAAAAAAACCTGTAGAATTAATATTCTGTAGAGGAAAGAAGCAATTGTCTAGAGAGAGGGGGCAACTTTATATAGATTCATTAGTTGGACACATTTATTTAACAATCTATTTGAATTTAGTTTTCACAACAATTTTTTTCTCTCAATTAAAATGTCTCAGTACTGCACAGAATTACAGTTCTCAGGAAAGGACAGTCTTAGAGATAAAGGTAGGTTAGCTTTTACAGGGTTCTAATTAATGAATTTGTAAATATCCTTCCCCCTCTTTTGATGCTAGTTGAGGTTTAAATTAACTAGCAAAAATATATTTCAAAGTTGAAGTTTAATTAACTAGCAAAAATATATTTCAAAAGTGTCATCTCTAGAAAGTGGTATTACTGGGAAGAACACTTAAACTTTCTAATACTCTGTACCATCTTTGAAAGTATTCCTGCTAAGGAACATATTTGGTTTAGTATTCCAAAAGGCAGTCATAGTACCCAAAACTTCAGGCAGTATGCCAATCCTAAATAAACACTGTGAATTCCATATTTACTGTATTTTCTGTTAGAGTTTTTTATCAATGTAGTAGAATATGTAGCTGCCCTAGGTTCTTTTTGAAAGAGCAGAAACATTATCTGTATAATTCCTCAGGTGGCCTGGTAGCCTGATAAATATAATACATGAAAATATATTAGTTACCAATTTATAAAGGCAAATATTATTTTATTAAGCATATATTATGTATAGTTGAATAATATTTTAATATTTTTAAAAAGATTTTAATTATTTATTTAAGAGAAAGAGAGAGAGAATGAGCACAGTGGGGCAGAGGGAGAAGCAGACTCTCTCCTGAGCAGGGAGCCTGATGCAGTGCTTGATCCTGGGACTCCAGTATCCCAACCCGAGCAGAAGGCAGTGTTTAACTGAGCTACCCAGGCACCTCTTGAATAAAATCTGCTTATAGTTTTCTTCACCCTTTAATTTTTATCTTGACTTTCAAGCTGATGAAAATTAATGAATTGCAATAATAATGGAAAAGCTATTAGTTAGATTTGAGAATAGGAGTCAAAGAAATTCTACATACTGACATGTTTTAGATCAATGTTTAGAAGCACCTGCAGTTTGTTATCTGTTTTCCCTAGGTTGTGCAAATGTCAATATTTTTCCTGTTTGTTTGCCATGTACATCAACATTGCCTTTCTATTTCTTTTATTAATCTTTTACATTTTATGTCTTTACCTGTTTTCGTAGTGAGTGTTTTCTCTTAATCATTATCTCATGTGAGCTTCATAATTATCTGCTGAGACAGGAGATTCCAAACCTTTTATTATAATCGATTGGAGAGTATATTAAATCTCATGGAATATTTTTTCTTATATCATATCTAAATTAATGTTGTAAGTCTATAATTTTTTGCTCAGTTTTCATTGAAAATGGAATAAAGCTTTTTGCATAGATAAAATTCATTTTGATCATTCTTCAACGTTCTCTTCTGTGCTTGGACTCTTTCTTTACATAAAAGACATACTTATTAGGTGTGTTCTACTTTGAAGCTAACTGTGGAATATTAACAGTAATTATGATGCCTGTGAGAGTCCTTTTGGTTGAAAAGAACAAAATCCCATTCATACTAGCTTGAGCAAAACCGAAATGGTCTGATAAGAACTCAAGCCAGGGATCATGATTACCATGGAGAACTCAAGGGCAGAAAGTAAACACTTAGGAGGCACTGGAATCAAGAAAAATGTTTTCTTCTGTTTCTCTAGAGGCATATGTTCTCTTGTTTCAACCTCCTTTATTTATGGCTGTTTTTTCTTCACATTGTCTACACAATTGGCTTTTTTCTACTTCTGTAGGCATATGACAAACATTGTTTGTTTGTTTACTTTGTTGTTGTTGTTGTGGTGGTGGTGGTGGTGGTGCCTGAGATTGCCTATCCCCATTTTAGACAACCAGCAGAATAACAACAAGAATAACAAACAAACAAATAACTTCTGAATTCTAACTCTAAATCCCCAGGAAAGAGAATCTACCCCTATTTGGGTCAAATTCCAGCTTCATACAACCAAGGGACTGGGTAACAGAGTACCAATGCAGCATTGGAAATGACCATTAGTTCTTGGAAAAGTAGAGGCTAAGAAGCTACCTCATAATGTATCTATCATGTTCACACTTATACTTAAATATTAGTTGTGAAGTTTTACTTTTTTGGAGAGGTTCTCACCATGACTTACCCTTAAGCACAAGTACTGCTAATTAAGTGGTATCCTCCCCTCAATCAAAATTCCTCAGTGTTCTGTGTTTCATGGTAAATCCACCTGAGAAAGTATAACTTGGTTTATGATTTATTTTGTTTTTGCTTTGCAGCCAATAACTACAATTAGTTCATCAAGTGAACCTGTATTTACACTTCAACATGTGTCCCTTCCAATAGAAATAGCACCTGACAAATTTGAATATTTTTCCCTAAAAAGGCTCAATGCTCTAAGGTAAGCCTCACTAATAACCAGATCTACAAACATACAATATTAACTTGAAGTAGAATATAAAAATAGTTTATCTCCCACTAAATTTTTAACATGATATTCAATTCCCAAAATAATGATGCATTAATTAGACAGGGACAAGAAAATAATACATTGCAAGGAAGTATCCTAGGCAAGCTGTCAGTTGTAATGGAGAACAGTTAATGTGAGGGTAAATTCAAGTAAGTGTAAAACCTGCTTACACTGATATTCTTCCAATTTGTTCACAAGAATGTTGGTGGTGTTTCTTGCTTTCTACAGTCTAATAGAAATATATACTCTATAATATTTTCCTACAGAGAGGTTTTCAACAAAGAAAACGTTTGACATTTAACATTTGATGAATATTTTTAAGGCATTCATGTTTGTCTTTTCTTCAAGTAATGAAAGAGCAGTTATGGTGTCACATGATGAAGGAAGCAAGTCTGAAACAGAAGCTTCAGACACAAAAATTTCTGAAACTTCAGACAGTTCTTTGGACTATAAAAGTCTCCAGGACCTAACAATAATTGAAAATGACACCCCGCCACTGGACTCTGGCTCTGAAAGATGTGTGATTGATTCTGACTCTGATAGAGGCATTGGTTTGGAATCTGACTTAGAAGAACACTTAAAAGACTCTGAGTCAGTAATATGGGGAATGGACTCAGACTCAGAAAAATGCCCCATGGCCTCAAACTCAATGAAATACCTGCTAGAAGCAGAAAAATGCCAGATGGCTTCAGGACCTTTGAAAGATCTGATAGAGTCAGAACAACAACTAGAGGGAATTGAGCAATCTCAGATGGACTTTGACTCTTTGAAATACTGGATGGACTCGGATTCAGAAAAATACTTGGCAGACTCTGACTCTGAAAAATATGTGTTGAACTCTGACAATGAAAGATCAGAAATGGATTCAGACACAGAAAAATGTCCAATTGCTTCTGCATCTTTGAAACACCTGCTGAAGGCAGAAAAATGCCAAATCGCTTTAGATTCTGTAAAACGCCTGATGGAATCTGAAAAAAGACTGATGGAGACCAAACAAAGTTGGATGCTCTCTGATTCTAAGAGGGATGTAATGGACTCAGACATGGATAGGTACGGAATGGACTCAGTTTCTGCATATGAGGTGCATCTGATGGGGGATGAAAAACACCAGGAAAAGATTAGATCTAAGAGATATATGACAGACTCTGATTCTGAACCATGTGAGATGGACTCAGGCTCAGAAAGATATGGGCTAGCCTCATCAGCTATGGAACATGTCCTGGATGCCGGCACTGACATTGAGGGGCACTGGATGGATTCTTGGTCTGAAAAGCATACAATGGACTTAGATTCTGAAAGCCTGGGGATAGTCTCTGATTCTACAAAACGCATGATGAAGGCTGAAGATTGCCAAAAGGCCTCTGACTTGGAAGGATTATGGATGGGCTTCAGGTTTGAATCTAAAAGAGGCTTGGCTGATTCTGAAAGACAAAAATTGGACTTTGATAGCTGTCAGGATAGCTCTAGAAAATCTCAATTTAGGTCTGAAAGACTTCAGCATAGCTCTGAAAAATATAGAGATGATCTTCAAAAAAATGAGTTTGAAAGTGAAACACACATGATGGAGATGGAGAAGGAACAGTGTTTGATATTTGAAAATAAGAGACTTCAGATGGATGAAGGGAAGAAAAGATCACTCATGTGGTCTGACAGTGAACAAGAGCACAAGATTGTATCTGACAATGAAAGACACCACATTGACTCAGAAAATGAAGCACAAAGGCTAGGTGCTCGCAAGAAGGGTAATCGTCCTCAGGGTAAGCTTAAATGCATGTGGCTTTTGAAAGTAGCTTGTTTACAAGTGTAATTAATAATAGGATGACACTTTCAATATGTCAGTAGCGTTAACAGCTTTGGGCCTGAGAGCATTTCATAAGAAACTCAGAGAAAAGGCATTTTAATCCTAGATTTCCATTCAGTTTATTTTTACTTTTTTCATTGCTTAATTTAAATTCAATCAGACAACATATAGTACATATTAGGTTCAGATGTAGTGTTCAATAATTCATCAGTTGCATATAACACCCCATGCTTTTTTAAAAAATAGGCAAATACGTTCTGTCTGCCAGTGCTCGCTCTTTCTTTCTCTTTCTCTCTCTCTCTCTCTGACAAATAAATAATAAAATAAAAAATAAAAAATAGGGAAACCTGGCTGGCTCAGTCAGTAAAGCATGTGACTCTTGATCCTGGGGTTGGTTGTAAGCTCAATCTCCATGTTGGGTGTAGAAATTACTTAAAATAAAATCTTTATAAAAAATGAGGCAAATCATCTCTCTTCAGTTATCTGCTTCTTACAAGAAGAAAAATTAGAGAATTATTAGCAAGGACAGTTATTGTGGCCTAGAAAACAACATGTTGAATTTTGTTCCCATTATTCTGGAATGGGTGAATAGAAATTGCCATAAACTTTTCCCCACTATTAGTTGCTGTGAAAAGAAGTATCCAAGTCTAACTATATAAACAACCAGCTTAACTTGCTTTTCTCAAAATTATTCTCAATTATTATAAAAATTATAAAATAATTATATATGATGATTACAAATATTTATAAAATAAAAAAATATTATAACAGCTTCATAATTTTCAATAAATAGTTGGCTTTTACCTTGTTAGTCACATTTACTTTATCACATTAAATTATAATTCTCCATTTCCTAAGCCATTGTATTAAGGTATGCTTAAGACAAAGGAACTATTATCATTTCAGAAAATGTTTTTCTTCATATTAAACATTTTCTACAGAGTCTTACAATTCAAGGCATGGAAAGAAAACTAAGAACTTGACCCCAAAACATTCATAAGAAAACTTCCCTCTGAAAATATAACAAGAAGTTTTGTGCTTCAATAGACCCCAGTGACTTTTCAAAAAATAGAGTATTTGAAATAATATATATTTAATGTATGATCAGTGTTTCCTATTTTAATATGCTATTTACACATAATTCTTTGAAATTATCCTATATAATACTGACTTCTCCATATCATATATTTTTAAAGTAGAGTAACACATGTGAACTCATTAAATGTGAATTCATTTACACATGTGAATTCTTTAAAACCTTACAGCAACCCTAGGAGGTCGGCACTATTATAATTTCTAGTTTACCAATGAAAAACTGAGGCACAAAGAAGTTATATAATTAACCTAAGTAACACAATAAATTACAGGACATGAACCCATGCTTCAAAATCTATGTTGTTAAACATGAAGGTATACTATCTTTCAGCTAAGAAGAAAGTATTATCCCAATTTTACAGTGGACAACAGTAAAACAAAAATACTCAAATGAGTTTTTCTGGACTTCAAAACGGTTTATCTGATTCCAGAGCCTGAGTTCTTAAGTTTAAGTATGTTACTTATATCTCTACTCTTGTTTAACTTTATGTTCTTCTAGTTTAGAAAGAGCTACTACAGTACAGCATTATTATACCTGCTTCAAAAATGAGGAAACTGAGGCTCAAACAGACTACTTCCCTAAATGTCACATAAGTAATTAGTGGTTAAGCTAGAGCATAGAAACTCCTAGTCTAGTGTTATCTCATCTACATCGGTGACTTCATGAAGTTTATAATCTAACTGAGAAAATATTACTCCACATGAAACCGGTCAATTAATTACACTTTAGCTGAGCCCAATTTTTTTATAAAAGGCTTTGAAACATTTTAAATATTTGCAGTTAGACTGTATCTAATTTGTGGACTATTATTACTACAAAACATGCATTGGGATATGGTCCATCCATAGGTGACACCTTTCATATATAAAACCAAAATTTTTCTAGCTGCATTCACCTATCTTCAGCTGTTATATGTTGAAAATATAAACTGATAGGTTAAATGTGATTTTTTTCAATCCTAGAAATAAAGTTGAAGCCCATGGGTATAGAAAAATTACTCTTTGTGCTACTTGTGCTTACTCCCAAATGAACAATACACTCTTCTTTTTTTTTTAATTTTTAATTTTTTTAAAAAATTTATTTGACAGAGAGAGATCACAAGCAGGCAGAGAGGCGAGGTGGGTGGGGGCAGACTCCCCGCTGAGCAGAGAGCCTGATGCAGGACTCGATCCCAGGACCCTAAGATCATGACCTCAGCTGGAGGCAGAAGCTTTAACCCACAGAGCCACCCAAGCGCCCCCAATACAATCTTCTTAAAGTTAACTTGCACTGTGTCCCTTCTCTAGCTGCCATATGGTAAAGAGATAGGAAAAATGGCTTTACTGAATGTCCCAGGTCGAAAATTAAGGTGTTTTTTTGTTGTTGTTGTTGTTCCTCTGACCATGGATTTTAAATGACAATAGGTTTTTTAAATGAATAGTTGTTTACAAAGCACGTGTTTTCTGAGATTAAGAGTTTCTTATGATTTGTCTCCCTCCCCGGTCCTATCTTGTTGCTGAGGGGTGAGGGGGAGGGATAGGGTGGCTGGGTTATGGACACTGGGGAGGGTACATGCTATGGTCAGTGCTGTGAATTGTGTAAGACTGGTGAGTCACAGACCTGTAGCCCTGAAGCAAATAAAACATTATATGTTAACTTAAAAAACACGTGTTTTTTAAGGATTTTATTAATTTATTTGAGTGAGAGGGAGTATGAGCAGAGGAGGGGCAGAGAGAGAGGGAGAATCAGGCTACCCACTGAGCAGGGAGCCAGAGGTGGGGGCTAAATCCCAGAACCCTGGAATCATGACCTGAGCCAAAGTCAGACATTTAAATGACTGAGCCACCTGGGCATCCCACAAAACACATTTTTATTTTATCTTTTTTTATAAAATGCCTTTCCTGAGAACAGTATAAATCTTATTAATAATAACACATATATTCAATTTCTATGCTTATGTTATAATTATGTTTAGAATTTTTGGTATACTTTAAATTTTTATACCAAGTACTATCGTTTTTGCATTATTGAATTGAAGTCTCCATTGTTTGATATGAACATATTTCCATATCTTCTCACCCCCACACCCTGCCATAGCCTATTATTAGTCATTTTTTAAAAATATTTTTATTTATTTATTTGACAGACAAAGATCACAAGTAGGCAGAGAGGCAGGTGGCGGGGCAGGGAGGGGAGCAGGCTCTCTGCTGAGCAGGGAACCCAATGTGGGGCTCAATCTCAGGACCCTGAGATTATGACCTGAACCAAAGGCAGAGGATTTAACCCACTGAGCCTCCCAGGTGCCCCAGCTGTTTTTTTCATTTAAAAAAAAAATTGTGGTAAACTATGCATAACATAAAACTTACCATCTTGACCTTTTTTAAAGTGTACAGTTCAATGGCATATACATTCATATTGTTGTACAACCAGTCTCCAGAACTTTTTTCATCTTGTGAAGCAAATTTTATACCCATTAAACAGTAACTTCCCATTTCCCTCTTTCCTCAGTCCCTAGCAACCACCATTCTACTTCCTTTCTCTATGATTTCTTTAAGTTTTTATTTAAGATCCAGTTGGCTAACATATGGTATAATATTAGTTTCAGTGTAATATTAATTTCACTAAATTACAATTTAGTGATTTAACACTTCATACAACACCTGGGGCCCATCACAAGTGCACTTATTAATCACCATCACCTATTTAACCCATCCCCCTATCCACTTCCTGCTTATAGTTATCAGTTTGTTCTCTGCAGTTAAGAGTCTGTTTCTTGGTTCGCCACTCTTTTTTTCCCCTGTGCTGGTTTGTTTCCTTTCTCTATGATTTTGACTAAGCTTCTCATATAAGTATTTATTTCATGTACAATATTTTTGCCTCCGTTCTTTCAATCAGCATAATGTCCTTGAATTCATCCATGTTGTTGCATATGTCAGAATTTCCTTCCTTTTTAAGGATAAATAATATTCTATTATGTGGAGATACCAGATTTGTTTATCCATTCATCTGTCCCTGGATAGATGTTGGTGTTGTGTAGCTGCCATTTTCGGCTTTTGTGAACAATACCACTATGAATATGAGTGTGTAAACATCTCTTTGAGATCCTGCTTTCATTTGGGGGATATATAATCAAAGAATAATTGTTGAATCATATGATAATTACATTTTTTTATTTTGGGGGGATTTGCCATTCTGTTTTCATAATGGCTGTACTGTTTACATTCACTCTAACGGTGCATAAGGGTTCCAATACCTATACCATTTCACATCCCCACAAACACTCATTTTTTGTGTTTTCGACGTAATGATCTTAATGGGTGCTTCTTAGGCAATTTTACACCCAGTATTTCATTTATTAGGACAAGAACTGCCTATGGACTTTTTAGAGGAGGTGAACTTAGAATCTGCTGAATTTTTACATGAGGCAAATATATCACCAATATATGGTAGAATTTTTTAAAAGATTTTATTTATTTTGAGAGAGTGAGGCGGGGGAAAGAGAGAGAGGGAGAGAGAGAGTGTGTGTGTGGGGGGGCAGAGACAAAGGGAGAGAGATAATCTCAAGCAAACCCCCATGCTGAGCACAGAGCCCAGTGCAGTGCTTGATTCCACAACACGGATCATGACCTGAGGAGAAATTAAGTCAGGGGCTGAACCCACTGAGCCACCTAGGCACCCCTATGGTAGGATATAGTTAACTTAGTTTTCAATATTACTATAATAAACTCCATGAAAATTGGGAAGAGGATCCCCATTACTAACAGATATAGTATTTGAAGAAAAATAGTATTATCAGAAATTTTTTTTTCACTGCAGAATCATACAAACTTTTCCTTTCTACAATCTTATTTTATTAGGAATTGGAAAATAATGGAGTCTTTTTAATATGTTAACAGGTTTTTGGAGGCCTGTTTTCCTGTCACCTCCATTTAGCCAAAGAAAGGAAACTGAAGAACAAAGTACTGTACAACAAATTGATAACAAAGGTGAGTATATTCAATGGAAATTGCCTAAGGATTTTATATATTTTCTGTCAGTATTTGGAAAATTTAAGTCAGGATTTATTGTATCAGGGATCCCCAAGGAAATATCCAGACACAATCATTCTTTAGGAGGATTCACTGGACTCAGAATATAGTAGTACTCAAGGTTAAAATTTTCTACAGCAAAAGATCATACAATATCAACCTTTTGTCTGTACTGTCATTTGCAAATATCTTCCCCATTCCGTGGGTTGCCTCTTTGTTTTTTTGACTGTTTCCTTTGCTGTGCAGAAGCTTTTGAATTTGATGAAGTCCCAAAAATTCATTTTCTCTTTTGTTTCCTTTGCCTTGGGAGACATATCTTGAAAGAAGTTTCTGTGGCGGATATCGAAGAGATTACTGCCTATGTTCTCCTCTAGGATTCTGATGGATTCCTGTCTCACGTTGAGGTCTTTTATCCATTTTGAGTTTATCTTTGTGTATGGTGTAAGAGAATGGTCGAGTTCATTCTTCTACATATAGCTGTCCAGTTTTCCCAGCACCATTTATTGAAGAGACTGACTTTTTCCCACTGTATATTCTGCACAGCAAAGGAAACAGTCAAAAAAACAAAGAGGCAACCCACGGAATGGGAGAAGATATTTGCAAATGACAGTACTGACAAAAGATTGGTCTCCAAAGGCAAAGGAAACAAAAGAGAAAATAAACTTTTGGGACTTCATCAAAATCAAAAGCTTCTGCACAGCAAAGGAAACAGTCAACAAAACAAAGAGGCAACCCACGGAATGGGAGAAGATATTTGCAAATGACAGTACTGAC
>NC_081575.1:56444034-56473073 GCF_022355385.1 Mustela nigripes | reverse complement strand
ATCTGTACCCCAATGTTTATAGCAGCAATGGCCACGGTCGCCAATCTATGGAAAGAACCAAGATGCCCTTCAACAGACAAGTGGATAAGGAAGATGTGGTCCATATACACTATGCAGTATTATGCCTCCATCAGAAAGGACGAATACCCAACTTTTGTAGCAACATGGACGGAACTGGAGGAGATTATGCTGAGTGAAATCAGTCAAGTAGAGAGAGTCAATTATCATATGGTTTCACTTATTTTGGAGCATAAAACGTAGCATGGAGGACATGGGGAGTTAGAGAGGAGAAGGGAGTTGGGGGAAATTGGAAGGGGAGGTGAACCATGAGAGACTATGGACAGTGAAAAACAATCCGAGGGTTTTGAAGGGGCGGGGGGTGGGAGGTCGGGGTACCAGGTGGTGGGTATTATAGAGGGCACAGATTGCATGGAGCACTGTGTGTGGTTCAAAAATAATGAATACTGTTATGCTGAAAATAAAAAAATAAATTAAAAAAATATCATACAATAAAATAAAATCATTAATGAGAAAAGGCACATCGAGTGAAAATGAACAGAAACTAGGTACAAGGTTCCAAGAGTCCTTTCCCAGTGGAGTCATGCAAGATTCATTTAATTTATCCACCAAGTTATAACAACACATATGAGATGATGTGTGCTAGGGAAACTCATTAGTTTGTCAGTATCCAGAGCAGGTTTTTTTTTTTTTTTGGAAAAATATCTTTTCCTGAGATAATTCATCCATTCAACTATGTAATTCAGTGCTTTTTAAAATTTTTTTAAATTTTTTAAAAAGATTTTATTTATTTATTTGACACACAGAGATCACAAGTAGGCAGAGAAAGAGAGGGAAGCAGGCTCCCTGCTAAGCAGAAATCCCAATGTGGCTTGATCCCAGGACCCTGGGATCATGATCTGAGCCAAAGGCAGAGGCTTTAACCCACTGAGCCACCCAGGTGCCCCAAAACTGTAGCTCTAATTCAGTGGTTTTTAAGTATACTCACAGATATGTGCAATCATCACAACAGTCCCTTTGGAAAAAATTTATCACCATAAAAGATAACCCTGTACCCTCTAGTTCTCATCTGCCTACCCTTCCCATTCCCCCTAGCCCTAAGGAACCACTAATGTGCTTTCTGTCTCTATAGATTTCCCTATCCTGGACCTTTTATATGAGTGGAGTAATATGAAACATGACCCTTTGAAACTGCATTCAATCAATTAGTATAATGGTTTCAAGGTTAATCTATAAAGTAGCATGTTTTCATTTCTCTTAAATATATGCATAGGAGAGGAATTGCTGAATTACATGGTTACTACATGTTTAATTGCTTGAAGAATTGCTAAGCTGTTTTCCAAAATTACAATATAAATTTATACTTCCACCATCATTTTATGAGGATTCCTATTTCTCCACATCCTTGTAAACACTTTTCACTATCTGACTTTTAAAAAAATATTTATTGTGTTATAACGTACATGAATGGGGGGAGGCAGAGGGAGAAGCAGAGAGAGCATCTCAAGTAGACTCTGTGCTGGGCACAGAGGTGGACATGGGGCTTGCTCTCATGACCCTCAAATCATGACCTAAGCTGAAATCACACTGAAATCAGACACTTAACCAACTGAGCCACCCAGGTGCCATATTGACTTTTTAAATTTTAGCCATTCCAGTTGGTATGAAATGTTATTTCATTGATTATATTGATTTATATTTTTCTAATGACTAATAATGTTGATCATATTTTTATGTGCTTTTTGACCAGTGTACATCTTCCTTGGATAAATGTGTATTCAGCTTCTCCTTTGTACTCTTATATTTTATTATTTTTTGTTTTTGAGTTATAGGAATTCTTTATATATGCTAAATACATGGTTTTTATCATATATATAATTTGCAAATATGTTATACCATTCTTTGGATTTTCTTTTTAGTTTTTGATGGTGTCCTTTGTAATACAAAACTTTTAAACTTTAATGTAGACCAAATTATTGTTTTCCTTTTCCTGCTCATAATTTGAGTGTCATATCTAAGAATCATTTGCCCAATCCAAGATTGTGAAGATTTATAGCTATATTAATTTCTAATAATTTTATGCTTTTAGTTCTTATGTTTAGTTATTTCATGCATTTTGAGTTAGTTTTTCTCTATGGTGTGATGTGAGGGAACAATTAATTCTTTTGCATGTGATTGTCCATTTGACTCAATACCACTTATTGAAGAGACTATTTTTCTCCATGGAATTGTACTGGCTCCTTGTCAAAAATCCATGGTTTTATTTCTGGATCTCAGTTTTAGTCCCTTGATCTGTAGGCCTGTCTTTGTGCCATTACCACATTCTTACCTTTGCTTTATAATGTGTTTTGAAACCTGGAAGTATATATACTCCTACTTTGTTCTTTTTTAGGACTGTTTTGGCTATGTTAGGTCCATTACAATCACAGTCAAGTGAGATTCTGATAGAGATTGTGTTGATCTGTAGATTAATTTGTAAAGTATTACCATTCAACAATATTAAGTCTTCTGATCCACAAACACGGAATGTTTCCCATTCATTTAGATCCTTTAAAAATGTCTTTCAATAGTGTTTTATACTTTTTAAAGTATGGTTTTTGAACATATTTTATTAAATTTGTTGGAAATTTTTAATTTTTAATGCTATTATAAATGGAATTTTTAATTTTATTCAAATATTCTTCATTGCAAGTATATAGAAATAAAATTGATTTTTTTCAAGTTTTTTATTTAAATTCCAGTTAGTTAACATACAGTGCAATATTACTTTCAGATATAAAATTTAGTGACTCATCACTTACATACAACACCCAGTGTTCATCACAAGTGCTTTCCTTAATACCCCTCAAACATTTAATCTTCTCCTCATCTGCCTCCTCTCCAGTAATGCTTAGTTTGTTTTCCTTAGGTATAAGTGTCTTCTGGCTTGCTGTTTTTTTCAGTAAGTTCCTCTGTTTTGTTTCTTAAATTCCATACGTGAGTAAAATCATATGGCATTTGTCTTTCTTCAACTGACTTAGTTAACATTATACTCTCTAGTTCCATCCATATTGTTGAAAATGGCAAGATATCATTCTCTTTTATGGCTGAATAATATTCATATATATATACACACACACACACACACACCACATCTTCTGTATTCATTCATCAATCATTGGACATTTGGGCTATTTCCATAATTTGGCTATTGTTATAAAAATACTACTGCTATAATAATGCTGCTATAACAATAATGCTGCTATAAATCTCAGGGAGAATGTGCCCCTTCGAATTAGTATTTTCATATCCTTTGGTTAAATTTCTAGTAGTGTAATTGCTAGATCATAGGGTAGTGCTACGTTTAACTTTTTGAGGAAACTCCATACGGTTTTCCAGAATGGCTGTACCAGTTTGCATTACCACAATGTAAGAAGGTTCCCCTTTATCCACATTGTCTCCAACACCTGTTGCTTCCTGTGTTATTAATTTTAGCCATCATGACAGGTGTAAAGTGATATCTCATTATAGGTTTGGCTTGTATTTCCCTCATAATGAGTGATATTGAGCATTTTTCATGTGTCTTTTAGCCATCTATATGTCATCTTTGGAGAAATATCTCTTCATGTCTTCTGCCCATTTATTAACTGGATTATTTGATTTTTTTGTTTGTTGAGTTTTATAAATTCTTTATATATTTTGGATATTAACACTTTATTGAGTATATCATTTGTAAATATTTTCTCCTATTCAGTAGGTTGCCTTTTAATTGAGTTGATTGTTTCCTTCCTGTACAAGAGTTCTTTATTTTGATGATGTCCCAATAGTTTATTTTTGCTTTTATTTCCCTTGCCTCTGGAGACATAGCTAGAAAAAAAAGTTCCTACAGGTAGTGCCAAAGAAGTTACTGCCTGTGTTCCACTCTAGAATTTTCATAGTTTCCTGTCTCACATTTAGGTATTTTATCCATTTTGATTTTGTTTTTGTATAGTGTAAAAATGTTTTCCGGTTTCAATCTTTTGCATGTTGCTGTCCAGTTTTCTCAACACCATCTGTTGAAGAGACTGTCTTTTTTCCATTGGATATTCTTTCCTGTTTTCTTGAATATTAATTGACCATATAAATGTGGGTTCATTTCTGGGTTTTCTCTTCTTTTCCATTGAACTATGTGCCTGTTTTTGTGCCAATACCTTACTGTTCTGATCACTACAGCTTTGTAAAATAACTTAAAGTCCGGAATTGTGATGCCTCCAGCTTTGCTTTTCTTTTTCAAGATTGCTTTGACTATTTGGCATCTTCTTTGGTTTCATATAAACTTTAGGATTGTTTGTTCTTGCTCTGTGGAAAATATTGTTGGTATTTTGATAAGGATTACATTAAATGTATAGATTGCTTTGGATAGTATATTTAGGTTCAAAATGTGTTTCTTGTAAACAGCATATGGATGGGTTTTATCTTTTTATCCAGTCTGCAACCCTGTGCTGTTTTATGGGAGCATTTAAGTCATTCACATTGAGAGGGATTATTGAAAGATAAGTTTTTATTGACATGTTGCCTGTGAAGTCCTTGTTTCTATTGATTGTCTCTGTAAATTTCTGTTCTATGTCACTCTTGGGTTCTTTCTTCTTTTATAGAACCCCCCTTTAATATTTCTTGTAATGCCAGCTTGGTAGTCACATAATTTTTTAGTCTTTTCCAGCCTTAGAAGTTCTTTATCACCATGACCAGGTAGGATTTATCCATGGGATGCAAGGGTGGTTCAACATTCACAAATCAATCAGTATGATAGAACAAATCAATAAGAGAAGAGAGAAGAACCTTGAAAGAACATGGTCCTTTCAATTGATGCAGAAAAAGCATTTGACAGGATATAGCATCCATTCCTGATTAAAATGATTCAGAGTGTAGGGATAGAGGGAACATTCCTCAACTTCATGAAATCTGTCTATGAAGATCCACAGTGAATATCAACCTCAATGGGGAAAAACTGACAGCCTTCTCTTTGAGACAGGAACACGACAAGGATGTCTCTCCATCCATTCTGAATGTCAGCCTTGCCAGATAACTGCAAGGCTATCTGTTCTTGGCTGCGTGTTCTTCTCATTTAGTGCCCTGAATATCTCTTGCCAGCCCTTTCTGGCTTGCCAGGTTTCTGTAGACAGGTCTGATGTTATTCTTATGTTCCTCCCTCTCTATGTAAGGAATCTCTTCCCCCTAGCTGCCTTAAGACATTTTCTCTGAATTTATGATTCATGAATTTCACAATTATATGTCTGGAGGTCTTTCTACCCTCATTGATCTTGGGGGGTGCCCTCTCTGCCTCTAGGATATGAACATTTGTTCTGTTCCCCAGATTAAGAAAATTCTCATCTAAGATTTGCTCAACTTTGTCTTCTAGTCCTCTCTCTCTCTCCACCCATCAGATATCCCAATAATTCTGACACTGGAAGGTTTCATGGCATCCTTTATTTCTCTAATGCTGTTTTCATGACTCCCAATCTGTTTGTTCCAGCCTTCTCTCAATCATTCTTTTCTATTAGTTTGTCTTCTAGACCACTAATTCAATCTTCTGCTTCATTTACCCCAGCTGTTAGAGTATTTAGATTAGATTGGATTTTATTGATAACATTTCTAAGTTCTGCTAGATTGGCTCTCACTTCCGCCCTTAGAGATTCTATGTTGCCACTAATGGTTTTCTCCGACCTAGCCATTGTCTAGATAACTGTTAACCCTGGTTTCTGTTTCCAACATATTATTTATATCCATATATAATAGTTCTCGGCAGAGGTCACAGTCTCTGAAACTTTCCTCTGTTGAGTGTGCCTCCTCCTAGTCATTCTGATGAGAGGTGGTTGAGAGGACGTATAGCTGAAAATACCAAGCACGATCCAGGCAAGATGCACCCTGGAAAGTTTTGGAGCAATTGGAATTCACCACCAAAAGGAGGGAAAAAAGAAAAAAGAGAGAGAAAAGGAGAGAAAAAAAGCCAAAATGAGCCCCAACAATAAGATTTATAAAGTACAAAAAAAAAAAAAAAAAAAGAACAAACAAAAAGACCAACAAAAGAAAAAGAAAAGGGAAAATCCCAGCCAAATGAATCCCAAGAATAAGATTTATAAGGTTCAAAAACAAAAACAAACACACAGAAACACTGACAAAAGAGTAAGACGGGAAAGTGGTTATAAACCCTTGATGTGGGCAAGGTAGATTATTCCAGTTTTTCTTGGGTGCACCTTGTTATCTTTGTTAGAGGACTCAACTTGCCAGAGATACAGGGAGATTAAAACTGGTGTAGATAGATAGATAGATAGATAGATAGATAGATAGATAGATAGAGGTAGTATTGAATAGGGGAAAAGGACTACCTTGAACTTATAACTATATATATAAAAAGAAAAAGAAACAAAAGTCTCTGTATGAAAAGAGTTCAAGTTAAAAAGTTGCTATGGAATATGTTGTTTTAAACATCCAGTTGAAATGTTAAGTAGGTTACAAAAATAAAAGAATGAGAATCATGAGAGCAAATTTTTAAAAAGAGAGAGAAAATTTGTAACTATGAAATATACAGGCTGTGGGGCAATACTGGGAGCTTAATGTAGTGTTCTCCCCTGATGCTGGGGTTTTAAAGTTTTATGGGGACCCTGTGATTGTTTTCCTCTTGTTCTTTTGGCTTGTCTTCTAGGGAAGGGGACTGCCTCTTTGTTTTTCAGTCAGTCTTGCTTGGGCTGAGTTGCCCTACCCCCTATCACAGAGCTGGGCTCTGTGGAAACTGGTTTTTCAGGCTTTTGTTCTCTGGATGTTTTTGTCCTTTTATGTTTTTTTGTGCCTTTTTGGAGGGTCAGAGCAAAGTAAGCTGTCCACACCCAGACCTCCTCCTCAGAAAGAAGCCATAGTCTGCTCCTCTCTGGATGGTCCAGAACACACAGATTTCCCCTCTGCGAACTCCGCTGAGCCATCAATCTCCCACAGGCGATGTGCACCCCCAGCC
Organism: Mustela nigripes; assembly: GCF_022355385.1. Lineage (NCBI taxonomy): Eukaryota > Metazoa > Chordata > Mammalia > Carnivora > Mustelidae > Mustela > Mustela nigripes. Next base: position 56,466,088 of record NC_081575.1, on the reverse strand, counting down.
ACTGTCTCAGTGGTTGCCCAAGGCCTGCACTTGTCTCTGTACCCCCATGCTACCAAAATCGTGAGAGATACTGGTCTGGGCAAGCCTGGTCCTGGTGTCTGCTGTTCCTGACACTGCTGTCTGGAGCCCATGTCCATACTGAGTACACTCAGCCCCAGTGGCAGTGGAGGCAACTGAGACAGCTGTGGTGGCCGCGGACCCAGGGACCACTAACTGCAGCCCCTGCTGGGCTCTCTCAGGTGCAGGAGGGTATTGGCTATGGCCATCCTGGGACTGTGGGCTTAAGTTCATGCCTGGAGTCGTCCAATCCCAACAATTGTTCCTTACATCTCTTTCTTCTGTTTGAGTGCTATTATTAATCCCTTCCTGTTTCTCATCCACCAGTCTCCAAGCTAATGCTGGTCCCCAAGCACAAGGCACTTTTGCACTGGAGTATTACTTTCCAATGGGTTGCTTCTGGTGGCTCCCTCACCCTTCTGTTTATCCTCCAATATCAATCTGTGCACTCCCAGCTACTCTGTACCTCTCCACTGATGATCCTCTGCCCCTGTAGAGATCCAGAAGTGTATAATCTTACACCTCAGGCTGATTTCATGGGTGTTCAGAGTGCTCTGGTAGACACCAGTTGAAATAGGGTCTCCTACACCTCCACCATCTTGCCCCTCATTCTGCCAATGAATTATTATTAAATGATTTATCTCCTAAAGTATAAGCTTTATGAATCTGGTATAGAAATATAAGATAAATGACCACCTTTCATTTTTTATGTCTTGATAAGCTCTAGAGGACAGAAGAAAATTTAAGATCATGGCCTCCTTCTGAAATATCAAATAGTAATAATCTATCAAAAGAAATGGTATTTTTTTCCTTAGCACATACTTGTGTTCTATTGTGAATGCCAAAGTAAAACTTTATTATATTTTTTGTTATTCTTGCTCATGTTTTATTCTTCTCTTTCTAGCAGTATCCAGAATTCAACTTGTAAAATATCTGAGTGGTGACAAGAGTGTGAGATCTAAAGAGGTATCTCCAAAGTTCAGTGACAACCAAAAATCACAGAAAAAGTTAAAGCAAAAGCACAGACACAGCCTTTCTCCAATCCCAAACATAGTCATGGATACCAAGCATCACAGAAATGTCAGGCACAAAACTTCAGTATGTAAAATTCATTGCAAGGACTACAGATTGCCACAAAGTTTTCAGAGTTCCCAGTCTCAAATGAATCCTATTCCTCCTTTAAATGTTGAAGATTATACCTCTGAAGACTTAGCATCTCTCTGCCATCCTGTGTCCATGAGCTCTTGGCCTGATGTATGCCCCAAGACTCACAGAAACAACACATATTCTTTGGACACTGGAGCTCCTATATGTTCCAAATGTTTCGTGGAAATCAATAATTCTTTTCATAAATGTCTTGTAAATTCTGATGATGATTCAGACCGTGACTATACTTTACATCTCCAAATTCCCTTGGATTCTAAATATTCTCTGAGCCCCAAATCTATTAGACATCGTAAGACTTCTCGGAATAGCCCTTTATCTCGATCCCTGGATCCTAAACATCCTGTGGGCATCCACTGTCCTTTACATCGAGAGGATTCTAAATATTCCTTGGGTTCAACTTCTTATTTACATTGTGAAAGTTGCTCAGCTCTTCAAAATCTCATAGGCTCTACTGTTACTAGTACCTTTCCCATGAATCCTCAAAATACCCTGGGCTACCATAGTACCCCTGGATCAGACAGTGTTACTGACACCAGCAATGTTCCTGGCCTTGAAAATGAGGGCAAGTTTAACCTTACCACTAAACTTGAAAATGAGATCAATCCTGACAATGAAATTAAATTAATGAGTGCTAGAAATCTCAACAATAAGGCCAATGCCAAAGAGAAGCCTCTTTTCAAAGATGAGACAGACCATGAAGAAGAGACAGACTCTGAAAATGAAAGAGATCCTGAAGATGAAGTAGATTCTGAGGATGACAACACCAAAGATAAGAAAGATCCCAAAGATAAGTCTGACCCTGATGACAGTGATCCCAAAGATAGCAATGCTGAAAAAGATGCAGACACAGACAATGGATCTGATCCCAGTGGTGATGTTGACCCTACAAGTGGAGCTGATTCCAACAGTGATGGTGATTCTAACAATGGAACTGATTCTAACAGTGAACATGACTCTAACCTTGATAATTCCACTAACAATGATGTTAACTCCAAATATAGCACTGATTCTGATGGGAAAAAAACACACCAATAATTCAGACAGTACCTCTGGCCTAAACAGTGGTGTTGATCCAGAATGTACTGCTAATAGCAACAATGGTCTTAATACAAACTATAGTTCTGGGTTCCAAAATGGAACTGGCCTGGACTACACTTCTGATTCCATTAATGGTGCTGGCTTCAACAATAGACCTGGCTCTAAAATCAATAGATCTGGCTCCCAAAACAATGCCTCTGACCCTCAAAATATCCGATCAGGCACCAACTGCCCTGAGTCCATTAACAATGACTCTGGCCCCAACATCAGTTGTCCTGGCCCCAATAACAATGGCCCTGACTTTAAAATAGACCCTGGCTCTAACTCTAATGTCAGGCCTAGTAATACTACAAGTCAAAGTAGTGCAATTAGGTCTAACAAGTATGCTAATTTCAGGTATGATACAAAACCCACCATTGCTACTGACCACAACTATACAGCCGTCCCAAACTGTGACTCAGATCTTGACTGTGTCTCAGGATTCATCCATGCAGTAAATGCTAGCCTTCTACCCAGTGTCAACTGTATTGCTAGAAACAGTTATGCTGCCAAACCTAGCTCTACAGCTACCACTGTCAATGCCATTGACACTAGCAATACAACCAGTTGTAGTGGTGCTATTAACCCTAGCTATACTCCTGGCACCACCTGTGCCTCAGGCACTAACCATGACCTTAGATTAACTCATGTCTTTGGATCCAATCTTGTCACCAACACAAATGATGATGCCATAAATATCCATAATGTTCATAATTTTACCAATACTAGCAATATTAATAATCTCTCTGAGCCTGAATTGGATATCAGTGCCAGTTTCTCCATTCCCAATATTGTTAATGGTAACTACCCCACTTTTGCTGCCAGCACAAACTATATTTCCACAGCTGGAAATTTGACCACCTTTGAATTTTCTGATCCATCTAAGCTTAGTACAAATTATACAATTTTTGATAACCACAAATTTGGTGCCTGCCTCAAAGACACTACTGGCTCCATGGATTCTGTTAGCCTTAAGTATACTACTGAGTCCAAGGATGTCCTTGATGCCAAGGAATCTGGCTTTTTAAAAGATTTCTCAAAGGTCCAGAATTACATTGTTATCAAGGATCCTACCAATTTAAACTTTCACTCCAATTCACATATTCCATTCCTTGGTTTTGACATTATAGTAGAAGCTGAACCACCAAATGTTGTGAAGTTTGCTGTATCATCAGGTGCTGTGAATCATTTTTTAAGGTAAGTTTATATAAATGTAGACTTTAAATTTCTTCTCCATTTATTATAATTCAAAGTGTTAGGTCATTGAACATGACTAAAAAACTTCCTTTTTAAAATTTATTTGAGTATGCAATCCATGGAAGAGAGGAGATAAGATGTCCGGTATTACTTCTTTATTGACCCTGGTAGCCAGCAGCACAGTTTTCTATTTGAAAGATCCATCTGCTATACAGCTTGTAAATAGAAAAATGGCCTTGATTGTGCAGTGGCTGGCTCATTCACTACCTCCATCAAGGGTACAATGGCCAAGCATTTGTTTCTTCCCTCTATTTGCAGAGAGAGCAAAGTTGAATGAACTTTAAATACCATGAATAAAGACATTTGAAACTATTATTTCCCCAAATCCCATTTTATAATGAAGCTGGAAAAATCAGATATAACTATTATATCCTAGTTTCTCATTAAATAAATAGAATTTTAATGAGTTTGATGACATAATATTAAGGAGCAAAGAAGCCTAAACTTTTTCTACTCTTGACTTAAAATTTGCTTTTTTCTTATATCTCCTAAAAATTATATCAAATGTTTCTTCTAGCACTCTGAATTGCATGCACAAACTAGGATTTCTAAATTTTGGAAGACTATTTTTTACAGCATCAAGTAATACTCTTTTTGATGAAATTTTACCACCATACTGTCATTGAGACATAGTCAAGTTAGTACACATTGAATTTTATTTTTGTTGTTCTTCATTAGACATGGTAAACAAATACATTTAGATTTTAGTGTTTGTGTAGATAAATGTGCAACTTAAAAAATTACTTTGTTTTCTACTAGAATGTGTAATTGAATATATATATATTCAATGTGTAATTGAATGTGTATATATATATATGGCATATATAGCCAAAATTAAAGTACAAAATAGGCATCTCTCCAAAGCTTTTACTTTAATAAAGAACAATTTCATGATTTTCCTAAAAGAACCATCTCTCTGGAGACAGTTATAAATACCTAGTATAGTTTTATAGCTCCACCTTATGTAAGTTTTAAGGTAATGTCATTATAAGTAATAAAAATAATATTGCTAAAATACAAACCACAACATTAGAAAAAAGAGAAATTTCTCCCAGTTGTTTTATACAAAATGAACTTTTGCAGTAGTATGAAAACTTTAAAAATATGTTTATTTTATGGATTTGGTGTTTTGGTATGAATTAAAATATGGTTATCATAAGTTTTAGTTTACTAGTTAAGGAATATTTTGCTGTTAGAATCCTAGTATATAACAACTATATTTCCTAAGTTTGGGTATGTAAAACATATCATGTTAATTTTAGATGAAAACTACCTGCAAAGTAGGGCATTTCTCTCCTTCCCCAAAAAACATTTTTTTTTTAATGGAGGATACACAAACAAAGCATTCTTCTAGAAGAATGGGTGATTTCCTTCCTTCAGAGCTTCCACATTTTTCCTAGTTTATTACATCCTTGTCCATATTTCCATCATAAACAACTACAATAGGGAAACACAGGTACTTTCCCCATTAAAACAATTTAAGAAGAGAAGCTCCCTTTAAAATTTTTCTACTAACCACAAATGAACCCAACAACCAACTTAATTAACATCAGAACATTTAGTCAAGCCATTTGTATCATCTTCATTCATTATTTCAATAGGCATTTAATAATTAAACAGTGTAGAGGTCTTCAAAAATGTGCAAAATGAGAAATAAAGTGCCCTTTAAGGTGCTTTTAGCCCACTTAATAGGAAAACAAATGCCTATTTGAGGATAGAAGCTATATGAAAACAAATAAAATGGAATCTCACTGAGTTTCTAGAAAGGTTAGAAAACATTTTGGTTGTTCAGATCACAGGTCACCAATGTATTAGAGTAGTTGGAAATATGGGTGTATTAATTATTACACTGTGTTGCACTTTTCAGAAATAACCCAACAAGATCTTAACTCCTGAAATTATCTTCCTTTTTGTGAAGGTTAACATTCACTTCCATGGATTGTGGTTTTAGAACTATATTACTAAGACCCTGGTATCATTTAATAAGTTACCTAGAGGTTATTTACAATTCTGAAAAACAATATGATTCCATATAGAACAGATAAAAGTAATACCTTATCTTTCTCATACTTTGAAATTGTTTTTATTGATAAAAATTTTACTCAAGGATATAATTAGTTCAAGAACTTGACAGATTGCAGTGTACTTAAGAAAAATTGCATTAAGGCCATTCAAAGAAGGTGTCATTTTGTGATTTATGGTAGAATTTTTTAAAAAACAAAGATGATTCAGTAGTGATATTGAAGGAAATTTTCATATAGGATAGTCTATTATAACCAGTTTTATAAATAGAATTATATAGGTCTTCTTAGTGTGACAGATGTCTGAACATACCAATCAAATGTGTCATACTTTTTAAGTTCTCTTAAATTAGTATCTTTGTTAATTGCTCCTAAATTGACCAACAAAAATGCTTTTGTTTATAAATTCTTGTATCTTTGAGGAAGCCTACAGATAATCCTTGGTTCAGAAGAGGCTAAATTTGTAGCATAATATCATCAGAGTGGATTAACTGGAGTGGCCATAAGTTTTCATATTTTCATTTCAAAATGATTGACCCAATGTATCACTTTAAAAAAAAAGATTTTATTTATTTATTTATTTATTTGACAAGTAGGCAGAGAGGCAGGCAGAGAGAGAGAGAGAAGCAGGCTCCCTGCTGAGCAGATAGCCCAGTGCGGGGCTCGATCCCAAGACTCTGCAATCATGACTTAGGCCGAAGGCAGAGGCTTAACCCACTGAGCCACCCAGGGGCTCCCAATATATCACTTTCATCCTGATCATAGAGCCATTAAAATACATGAACAGGTTTAACTCTTCTTAATAGTCATTGAAATAAATCTTAGATAAACCTAACCTTTAGGCATATTTAGGTATATAGTACTCACATAATCCAGATAATCAAAGCAATGTCCTGCCTTGTAGTTTCTTAATTAAATATGTTTACATACAGATAAACAGTTTTTCTCTTTCTAGCTTTTTAGGGATATGCTGTGTTTTGTCAGTGGGAGACATGTTTTCTGGGGATTTTCAATCTAAGATACAGTAAACCATCTCCTATCAACTTGGTCAAGGTCTGTTAATTATTAAACTGCTTTACTGAGGTCATCTGTGCACCAAACCTTTCCAATAAAGTCACTCCTTTATATATCAATTTGTTCATATTTCTTTTTAATACTGAGCTGCTTCCATGATATCCTATTGCTGGATTTGTTGTTAGATAAGATAGGGTCCTGAAAGTGTTTAATTGAAATACAGTGAACTGAGTTGGAACCTCCTTTGAAGTTAATTAGTAAAAGATCTCAAACTCAATGTAACTAAATAAATAATATTGAGTAAATACAAAAGTTCTTCCTGCTAACCATGTGAACTGCCCATTGTTCTTTGAATAGTTTGGGGAAAAAAACAATTGGTGATTTGCTACAAGATCAAAGTCTCAGATTGAATTCAGCCTTCTTTCTTTATGGACACCATGTATAGTTTTCTGAGCCAACCACAAACTTATAATGACCTCAGTGAGCAATCCAAAGGAAAACCAGTTACTCCAAGCTCAGAGTAAATTGCACCTTATTACTGCCCCTACTGCAGAAAATCTGTGCAAATGACCTTCTTTCTGAAGGAATTTCAAAATTATGTATTTTCCCTTATGCCTCAAGGGCCTTTGGCCCTGCCCCCTCAAATGTAAGGATCAGTGATGCATTTTATCTGGACAGATAGAATAAAACAGACCAAATCAACTTGAGTCCAAAAATTGGTAGAGACTAACTTAGGAGAACTTTAAGACTATCACTCAACATCATAAATCTTAAATAATTGACTAAAGAGACATTTTATTCTCAAAAAGGAGATTTCACTGGATTTTCAAATCTCAGAAATGTTTGCTACAATGACACCAGGGTAGATGTGCATTCAACAGCTATAGGATCTGTGCAGTCTGCTGTGATCCAGGCTTGAAAAAAACTGAAGCAGCTGTGTCTGAATTTATTTCATCTTCTACTTGAGGGACAATTATTAAACTACATTTTCTAAAATATTTAAGTCTCAGTTTGGATGTATTGAGTATCAAAGACAATAAATGCAAAATGATTAAATAAGCAAGGTATGAAATTTCAGGTTTTGTCTCTCATGAGGCATGTCAACCAATCCACTTCTATAGATACTTGGATTCATTAAGTAGAATGTTTATGGGATAGAAACTGTTGATTCAGTGTAATAGAGTCCCTCAATAAAATGAAGAATGTGGATAAGAAGGTAGTAGCAAGAGATGATTATATTGGAGGTGAAGACAAAGGAAATAATGTTATATGGAGAAGGAGGGATATTGTGGAATAATAAATATGATTGCAGTAATCTTTACTCTTTCAGCATATCATTGAATCCCCATATGTTCTGGCTTGTCCAAGTCCATTTGTAAAAGAAAAATATTTCTTCTATGCCATCCTTTGTACTTCCTAACCTACCCTTATCTCATCACACACACACACACACACACACACACACACACACACACACACGCAACTGCAGACTTCAAAGTTTCTAACAAGAATATAAGCACCCTATATTAACAAATTTTCACTTATTCACCACCAGCTTCTGATTTTCCCATTCTGAGGTCATTCAAACACCCTAACATACTAACCCCATTTAGGAAGTAACCAAGTTTTCAAGCTGCCCAGCTAAGTGTGCTTCCTGATTGCTGACTTTTAAAAGTTTATCTGCTAATGTATCTGCTACCACTTCATTTTTACCCTTTCACAGAGAACCTATACCAACACTCGTGTGTGCGTACACATACACATGCACACACACAGTTGATAACTTTTTATGCTTTGGGGTTACTTTGAGGACCATAGCCATCTGAGTTTTCATGGAAATTTTAATAATAAGATCGTTTTTATTACAAATAACTGATTTGGGGTTTTTTTTTTTAAATAACTGATTGTTTTATAAGAAGTTAGGAACAATCTGGTTGTTCATACTTACTATCTTGGTACTTCCTGAATAAAAAGATGACCAATCAAGTAGTAAGTGAAGTAGAAATAATAGAAGAAACAAGCACCAGCACTACCTTATTTCATCACATAAATATTATACCACAAATGGACAGTGACCACAGCCAAGGAGCATAGTTCATCTTACCTGACTACACAGTAATAGATAATGAGGCAAACAGAACTTTATTCTAGGCCCTGAAAAGACAATTTCTAGATAGTTGCAAAAGGCTCTAAATCAGAATAAGATTGCTAACTGTGAGAGTTTTAAGTAAAAGGTCCAGAAAATTCAGTTCTCAGTATGATTGTTTTCATGGCTTTGTACTACTCTTGAATATAGTTTACAAATGGAATATGATATGACATAACAAAAGATTAGTAATAGAGCAATGTTGGAATTAGAAAACACATAAAAATAAACTTCAGTGTAAATATCCAGGCAGCCATTTCATAACCAAGATTTAGTAGCACTTACTATTTGACATGCATTCTTGAGTTTTATGTGTAGTAGTTCATTTAAACCTCTCAACAAGTCTATGAAGTTACATAATTTTCCCTGTTACCCTATTTTATAGGTGAGGACTATGTTATATAGTCAAGTAACCTTTTTGTGATCACACAGCTACCAAGTGAGAAAAAAATTCAGAGCCTATAATGAAAAATTTTAAGTCAATTTTATATATTGAAAATAACATATAATTAAAGGTGTCAAGTATAATAAATATTGTGCTAACCTAATGTTAGCAGACTCCTAGGTTACAAAATAAACACTACTATAGTTTCATCTTAGTATTTTAAGAGACATTATTATACTTGTGATTATAAGGTGATCACAGTAGTTTTTTGAACATGGGTTTGAAGCTTTGAAGGATCATGATATCTATGTTTTATATTACATAATCTATTTAAAATAGTCTATGGAGAAAAATATTATTTTCTTTACATTACAGCTTTTAACTCCCAAGTTTCTTTTTATCCTGTTGTTGCAGCTCAACCTCCAGACAGGTAGCAGACAAAACCTTGACCCTTGATTAGTGAAAAGAATACCTTGAGATGGAAAAGACAAAGGCACAACCAAGAAGGTTTTGAGGATATGAGCAAATAACTTCAAAACTTGCAGAGATCCCTGAGAAATGTTTATTATATGTTTATTCTCTTATCCCTTCCTCATTACATGACCTTGTCTTTATTGTCCATGAGACCAAGAATGTTGTTTCAAAATGCCATGTTACAACTGCCCCATTCATCTTATTTGCTTCTGGCAGACTCTGAAGTTAGGGAAAGGACACATTGTGGTCCTTTCTAGACATCATAAAAAAATATTTTGAGTTGTTAATGACTAAAAAGTGCAGTCAGATTTTCCAGCTAGAAGTTCTCTTTCTTTTGTGTAAGTCTCTGTCTCCAGAAGAAGATTGTCTTAACTTTGAAGAAATTTTATGACATGATTTTAATATTGTAATAGTCACTTAAAAAATCTGACAGATGTTTTTAAAATTGTGATAGCCACTCTAGGTTTAATATCAACAATAATAAATTGTTATTTTATTGTTAATGTTGTTTATTATTGTTATTGTTTTATGAATGTGGTACACATGATTAAAGTAGTTAAGATTCATCAGTACTGTGCAGTGTTTGCTTAACTTGCTATTTATCCCGATCAACCTTACTAACCTAGAAAAATTTATAGCATATGTCATTTACCAAGAAGTTTTAGAGATGAATGAATTGGAAACAATAAAGCTATCTTTGGAGCTGCCATAAAGTAACTCAAAAACTGGTATAGAGTTTTTTTAGCTCCTGGCAAAAGAACTGAAAAAAATAGTGAAATAATTTTAAAAAATTGTATTTCTTTCTTTTGCAGTTACAAACAGGGACTGGGTTGCCAGGTGTACTTAAAAAAAAGCATCTTTTTGCCTAATAATTACCAGATACACTTTGTAGACTATAGGACACACACATGGGCAATCAAACCACAATGACCTACCAAGCCTTTTTATAAGATTTCCACTATTTGTCACCACTCTCTGTATGCTTATTTATATTACTTAAATCCAGCCCTCTGCCCACCTAGGTTAGTCTTCCTACTTTTCCCTACATTGTCTTGCTTATATATATAGGCACCATATTCTTTTTGGCATCTTCTCTTAACTAAGACTTTTCTCATTCAAGAAGTCTCTGACTTCAATAAACAATATTGCTCCTTCCATTTTCAAGTTTCTATTCTTAAAGTTAGCTGAGAAAGATCATAGTACATTTAGGGAACTACCCATAGTTTGGCATGTGCATAATAGGTACATGGTATGACTGGGGTTGATGAGAAGTGAGATTGGAAAAGTAATCAGGGACCTTGTTTGCCTTTAGAAAGTTTATACCTCATCCCAGAGGTAACAGGTAACCTTTGGATTTAAGGAGAAGACATAGAGGAAAAGAGAATAGAAGGACTCCTGTTGTGGTAGTCCAGACTCAATTCAAAAGAGCTTGAAATAAAGCAGTAAGAAGTAAGAATGGAGAGGCGAGAACACAATTGAGAGCTATTAAGACAGAAATTACTGTAATTACTGGATTATTTGATGTAGGAGGAAAGAAAGTGGAAAAGTTCAGTTTAACTCCATGCTTTCTGATGTGGAGAGATGGTGGTGCCATTAACCAAGTTGCCATATAGAGGAGAGTGGAGAAAAGGTGGTGATAATGATACCAGTTTGTGACAAATGAAGATGGAGATTCTTGAGTAACATTTAGGTGCTGTTGTCCAAAATTCATCTAAGATAAGCCCTGACATTCAACATACCCTAGATGTAGAAGAAAAAAACCATAGTGTTTATCGATATTGTACTCATATGTAAGGTTAGCAGTTGTATAAAGCATTATCAGAATATTTGATCTTAATATTACCCTTTAGAGTCATCATCATATGCAATAGTAGCTTTATTGTACATAAAAAATAAGGAAACAAAGCCTCAAAAAAGACAAAATATGTTGTCCAATGCTGCAGATACAATTAAAAGAACTTGGAATTGGAACACTTGAATGGCAGTGATGGGTTCCAAAGTAACCTGTGGCTCAGGAAAAAAGTGCTTGTAACAAATTCTCTGACTTCCAGAATCAACATCGTGTTGTTTTATGTTAAATTAAACATGAAATACTTCAAGAAGAAAGTAACAAATTACATGTTTACATAAAACAACTACTATAAATATAACTAATTTTTGTAGATTTCTGTGCTTTCTGTAGTTATAAATAACCTAAAAAATAAATTTCCTTTTTCCCCTATTTTTTTTAATTTGGTAAAATATAATTAACATAAAATTTACCCATCTTAGCTAATTTTCAGTGTACAGTTTAATGGTATTAAATATATTTATGGGGCACCTGGGTGATTTGGTTAAGCATCTGACTCTTGATTTCAGCTCAGGTCATGATTGCAGTGTCTTGGGATTGATCCCTGTGTTGGACTCCACACTGAGCGCAGAGTCTGCTTGTCACTCTCCCTCTCCCCACTTGTGTGCACTCTCTCTCTAAAATAAATAAAATATTAAATAAATAAATATACTCATAATATTGTCCAAACATCGCCACCATCTACCCCATAACTCTTTTTATCTTGTAAAATTGAAACTCTATATCCATTAAATAAGAACTCACAATCCAATCCCCAGCCCATGGAAACCACCATTCTACTCTCTGTATCTGTGATTTTGACTATTCTAAGTATGTCATATAGTGGAATCATACGGTATTTGTCTTTTTGCGACTGGCTCTTTCACTTAGCATAATGTCCTCAAGGTTCATCCATGTCAAGCCATATGTCACAATTTTCTTCCTTTCTAGGGCTAAATAATTTTTCATTGAATATTTATACCACATTTTGCTTATCTTTCATCCAACAATGGATACTCGTGTTGCTTCCATGTTTTAGCTTTAATGAAATAATGCTGTTTATGAACATGGGTGCACTAATGTCTCTTCAAGACTTTGCTTTCAATTCATTTGAGCATACACAGTAGTGTAATTTCTTCATCATATGGTAATCCCTTCTTTTTTTGTTTTTGGTGGAACTGCTATATTGCATTCTACAGCAGCTATACCATTTTATATTCCCACCAATACTGCACAACAGTTTCAATTTCCCCACATCCTGGGCAGTAATTTGTTATCTTCCTTTTTGTTATTTTGTGGGGTTTGTTTTGTTTTGTTTTGTTTTTATATAGGTCCCATCCTAATAAGTATGAGATGGCATCTCAATGATGTTTTGATTTGCAGTCCCTTAACGATGAGTGATGTCAAGCATCTTTTCATGGACTTATTGGCCATTTTTACATACTCCTTGGATAAATGTCTATATAACTCTTTTGCCCATTTTTGAGTCATTATTTAATTCTTTTTATTGTGGAATGTTAGAAGATCTCTATATATTCTGAATATTAACCTCTTGCCAGATACATGATTTGCAAATATTTTCTCCCAGTCTGTTGGTTGTCTTTTTACTGTGTTGATGTTGTCTTTTGATGAACATTTTAAAAATACTTCGTGAAATCTCATTTGTCTGTTGTTGTTGTTTTTTTCTTTTTTTGCCTGTGCTTTCTGCCTATGCTTTTTTTGCCTAGGCTTATACTGAAGAAATCACTGCCATATCCAATGTCATGAAGATTTCACCTTGTTTTCTTCTAAGAATTTTATAGTTTTAGGTCATACATTTAGCTTTTTGATCCATTTAAATTAAGTATTTATATAGTGTTAGGTAAAGGTCCAACTTCATTCTTTTGCATGTAAATATCCAATTTTCCCAACACCATTTCTTGAAAAGACATCATCAATGAATGGAATTGGGAGCCTTATCAAAAATGATTTAACCATGCATGTAAGAATTTATTGCTGGGCTATTTTTTTCATTGGTCTATATGTCCGTCTTTATGCCAGTACTGCATGGTTTTGAGTCCTATATCTTTTCAATAAGTTTTGAAATCATGAATCACAAGTCCTCCATCTTTGTCCTTTTTTCTAGACTGTTTTAGCTATTTTGGGTCCCTTGAGGTTCCAAATACATTTTGGATGGTTTTTCTATTTCAGCAAGTAACATCATGGGATTTTGATAGAGATTTCATTGAATCTATATATCACTCTGGGTAGTGTTGACATCTTAATAGTGTTAAACATGAGATGCATTTCCATTTATTTATGTCTTTTTTTTTTTTTTTAGTAATTTTTGTAGTTTTCACTGTACAAGTGTTAACTTCCTCAGTCAAGTTAATTGCCTTTTTCAAGGTATTGTAAATGGAACTTTTTTAATCAGTTATTATTTTTATTTCAAAATATATTTATGGGGCGCCTGGGTGGCTCAGTGGGTTAAGCCTCTGCCTTCGGCTTGGGTCATGGTCTCAGGGTCCGGGGATTGAGCCCTGCACCAGGCTCTCTGCTCAGCTGGGAGCCTGCTTCCTCTTCTCTCTCTCTCCCTGCCTCTCTGCCTACTTGTGATCTCACTCTATTAAATAAATAAATAAAATCTAAAAATATGTATATATATATTTATTCACCTCAAACAATAATGTAAAAAAAGTATGAGATTCTTTCTAAATTGTTTATTCTTAATGCTTATAAATGCAACTGATTTTTGTGTGTTGACTTTGTATCCTGCTACACTGTTGAATTCATTTATTATCTCCAACTCTGTGTGTGTGTGTGTGTGTGTGTTTGTGTGTGTGTGTGTGTGTGAGAGAGAGAGAGAGAGAGAGTGTGTAATCATTAGAGTTTTCTGTATGTAAGATCCTATCTGCAAACAGAGGTAATTTTACCTCTTTCAATTTGGATGCATTTTATTTCTTTTTCTCTTAATTGCTCTGGCTATAACTTCCACCACTGTCCTGAATAGAAGTGATGAAAGAGGGCATCCTTTCTTTATTTCTGATCTTGAAAGAATTCTTTGACCCCTGAGTATGATATTCACTGTGGGTTGTTCATGCATAACTTCTATTAAGGTAGTTTCCTGCTATCCCTAGTGTATTATGTTTTTATCATAAAAGAATGTTGAATTTTGTCATTTTTTCTACATTAAATTCTACATTTAATGTAGAATTTCTACATTAAATTCTCAATTTCATTTTTGATTTTAGCAATTTGAATCTTTTCTCTTTTTCTTAGTCCATCTGGCTAGTGTCTCTCAATTCTGTAAATTAAATGAGATGATCATGTGATTTTCCTCATCATTCTGTTAATGTGATATAATTTACTGATCAATTTTCATATGCTGTGATATCCTTGAATTCCATGAATAAATCTCACTTGGACATGATGTATAATCCTTTTAATATGTTGCTGAATTCTGTTTCCTAGTATTTTGTTGAGGAATTTTGTGTTAGTGTTCATTAGGGATAGTGATTTATGGTTTTTTGTGTGTGATATTCTTTTCTTGCTTTGACATCAGAATAATGCTAGTCTTATAGAATGAGTCAGGAAGTGCCCCATAATTTCAATTTTTTAGAAACATTTGAGAAGGATTAAGGTTAGTTCTAGTTTAAATGTTTGGTAGAAGTCACAAGTGAAGCCATCAGGTCCATGGTTTTAATTTTGTCAGAAGAGTTTTAATTGTTGATTCAATCTCCTTATTAGTTATAGGTCTATTTACAGTTTCAGTCTTCATAATATATTCTTGGTAGATATTATGTTTCTAAAATTGTTTTTCATTTCATTTAGGTTATCCAATTTGAGTATAATTGTTCATAGTACTCTCTTATAATCTTTATTTCTATAGAATTCATAGTAATGTTCTCAATTTCATTTTTGATTTTAGCAATTTGAATCTTTTCTCTTTTTCTTAGTCCATCTGGCTAAGTGTCTCTCAATTCTGTAAATGTTTTATTGATCTTTTTCTATTGTTTTTCTCTTCTCCATTTATTTTACCTCTCCTGTAACATTCCCTTCCTTCTGCTGGCTTTTAGTTTAGTTTGTTCTTTCTCTAGTTCCTTAAATTATATATTTAGGTTGTTGGTTTGAGGTACTCGTTGTTGTTTATTTTTTTAGTGTAAGCATTTATAGCCATAAATTTCTCTTTTGGCACTGACTTTGCTTCATCCCATAAGTTTTGATATGTTGTATTTTCATTTTTTTTAGACTTTAAATATAATTTTTTACATTTTAAATTTTTTTCAGTGTTCCAAGATTCATTGTTTATGCATCTCACCCACTGCTCCATGCAATATATGCCCTCCTCAATACCCACCACCAAGCTTACCCATCCCCCCACCTCCTCCCTTCCAAAACCCTCAGTTTGTTTCTCAGAGTCCACAATCTCTCATGGTTCATCTCCCCCTCCAATTTCACCCAGTTGACTTTTCCTTTCCTTTTCTTAATGTCCTCCATGTTATTCCTTATGCTCAAGTAAGTGAAACCATATGATAATTGACTTTCTCTACTTGACTTATTTCACTCAGCATAATCTCCAGTCCCGCCCACGTAGATACAAAAGTTGGGTATTCATCCTTTCTGATGGCTGCATAATATTCCATTATATATATGGACCATATCTTCTTTATCCATTCATCTGTTGAAGGACATCTTGGCTCTTTCCACAGTTTGACGATTGTGGCCATTGTTGTTATGAACATTGGGGTACATATGGCCCTTCTTTTCACTACATCTGTATCTTTGGGGTAAATACCCAGTAGTGCAATGGCTGGGTCATAGGGTAGTTCTATTTTTAATTTTTTGAGGAATCCCCACACTGTTTTTCAAAGTGGCTGCACAACTTGCATTCCCACCAACAGTGCAAGAGGGTTCCCCTTTCTCCACATCCTCTCCAAAATGTGTTGTTTCCTGCCTTGTTGGTTTTTGCCTTTCTAACTGGTGTAAGGTAGTATCTCAATGTGATTTTGATTTGAATCTCCCTGATGGTTAATGATGATGAACATTTAACATGTGTCTGTTAGCTATTTGTATGTCTTCTTCGGAGAAGTGTCTGTTCATGTCTTCTGCCCATTTTTTTTAACATGATTATCTGGATTTTGGTTATTGAGTTTGAGGAGTTCTTTATAGATCTTGGAAATCAACCCTTTGTCTGTAGTGTCATTTGGAAATATCTTCTCCTATTCCATAGGTTACCTTCTTGCTTTGTTAACTGTTTCCTTTGCTGTACAGAAAGCTTTAATCTTGATGAAGTCCCAAAAGTTCAATTTTGCTTTTGTTTCCTTTGTCTTTGGAGACATGTGTTGAAAGAAGTTACTGTGGGTGATGTTAGAGAGGTTATTGCCTATATCTTTCTCCAGTATTTTGATAAATTCCTGTCTCACATTGAGGTCTTTCATCCATTTCTAGTTTATCTTTGTGTATAGTGTAAGGAAATGGTTGAATATCTTTCTTCTACACATAGCTGTCCAATTTTCCCAGCACCATTTTTTAAAAGATTTTTATTTATTTATTTATTTGACAGAAAGAGATCACAAGTAGGCAGAGAGGCAGGCAGAGAGAGAGAGAGGGAAGCAGGCTCCCTGCTGATCAGAGAGCCCGATGCGGGGCTCGATCCCAGGACCCTGAGATCATGACCCGAGCTGAAGGCAGAGGCCTTAACCCACTGAACCACACAGGCACCCCCCAGCACCATTTATTGAAGAGACTTTATTTTTTCTACTGGGCATTTTTTTTTCCTGCTTTGTCGAAGATTATTTGACCATAGAGTTGAAAGTCCATATCTGAGCTCTCTACTCTGTTCCATTAATCTATGTATCCGATTTTGTGCCAGTGCCAGACTGTCTTGGTGATCACTGCTTTGCAGTAAAACTTGAAATCAGGCAACGTGATGCCCCCAGCTTTGTTTTTCTTTTTCAACATTTCCTTAGCAATTAAGGGTCTTTTCTGATTCCATACAAATTTTAGGATTGTTTGTTCCAGCACTTTGAAAAATGCCACTGGTATTTTGATTGGAATGGCATCAAAAGTATAGATTGCTCTGGGCAACATAGACATTTTAACAATGTGTATTCTTCTGAGCCATGAGCATGTAATGTTTTTCCATCTTTTTGTGTCTTCTTTGATTTTTTTCATGAATTTTCTGAAGTTCTTTGAGTACAGATATTTTAACTCTTTGGTTAGGTTTATTCCCAGGTCTGTTATGGTTCTCGGTGCTATAGTAAATAGAATTGATTCTCTAATTTCCCTTTCTATATTTTCATTGTTAGTGTATAAGAGAGCAACTTATTTCTGTTCATTGACTTTGTATCCTGCCACATTATTGAATTTCTGTATGAGTTCTCATAGTTTGTGGGTGAAGTCTTTTGGGTTTTCCATATAAAGTATCATGTCATCTGTGAAGAGAGAGAGTTTGACTTCTTCTTTGCCAATTTGAGTGACTTTTATTTCTTTTTGTTGTCTGATTGCTGAAGCTAGGACTTCTAGTTCTATGCTGAAAAACAGTGATGAAAGTGGGCATTCCCATCATGTTCCTGACCTTCATGGGAAAGCTTTCAGGTTTTCCCCATTGAGAATGGTATTTGCTGTGGGTTTTTCATAGACAGCTTTTGTGATATTCAGGTAGGTTCCCTCTATCCCTACACTGGGGAGTGTTTTAATCAAAAAATGATTCTGTATTTTGTCAAATGCATTTTCTACATCTATTTTGACAATCATATGGTTCTTGCCCTTTCATTTATTAATGTGATGTGTCATGTTGATTGGTTAGTGAATGTTGAACCAACCTTGCAGCCCAGGATTAGATCACACTTGATTGTGGTGAATAATCCTTTTTATGTATTGTTGAATCCTATTGGCTAGTTTCTTGGTGAGTATTTTGGCATATATGTTCATCAGATATATTGGGCTATAATTCTCCTTTTTGGTGGGGTCTTTCGTTTTAGGATCAAGGTAATGCTTGACTCATAGAATGAGTCTGGAAGTTTTCCTTCCATTTCTATCTTTTGAAACATCTTCAGAAGAGTAGGTTTTCATTCTTTAAATGTTTGGTAGAATTCCCCTGGAAAGCCATCTGGCCCTGGCGCTTGTTTGTTGAGAGATTTTTAAATAGTGCTTCAATTTTCTTGCTGTTTTGGGGTCCGCTCAGGTTGTCTATTTCTTTCTCTTTCAATTGTGGCAGTTTATATATTTCCTGGAATGCATCCATTTCTTAGATTGTCTAATTTACTGGTATATAGTTGCTCATAATACGTTTTCAAAACTGTATTTTCTTGGTGTTGGTCGTGATCTCTCCTTTTTCATTCATGTTTTATTAATTTGGGTCCTTTCCCTATTCTTTTTCATTAGTCTGGCTAGGGGGTTATTGATCTTATTGATTCGAAGAACCAAGCTTCTAGTTCATTGATCTATTCTACTGTTCTTTTTGTTTCTTTTTAATTGATTTCTGTTCTAATCTTTATGATTTCTCTTCTCCTGCTTACTTTACCTTTTATTTGCTGCTCTTTCTCCAGATCCTGTAGGTGTAAGCCTATTAACATTCAGAGAACTACTGACAGATAGGAATTTAGTGCCATTTTATTACCTGTAAAATCCCTCTTTCCGTAGATTGTCTCTGTTCCTTTCTGGTCTCTGTTAGTTCTGGGCTTTTTCTTTGATTACAGGATCCCCTTTAATATGTCCTGGAGGGCTGGTTTAGTCAACGAAAATTCTTTTAGTTTCTCATTGTCCTGGAAGCTATTTACCTCTCCTCCCATTCTGAATTACAGCCTTGTTGGATAAAGTATTCTTGGCTGAATGCTTTAGCATGCATGATATATTCATTCCCTGAATATATCATGCCAGCCCTTTCTGGCCTGCCAGGTCTCTATGGATAAGTCTGCTGCCTGTCTAGTGTTTCCAAGATTTTAGGTTAAGAAACTCTTTCCTCAAGTTTCTTTCAGGATTTCATTTATCTCTGAAAATTTCAAGCTTCACTATTACATGTCAGGTTGTTGATCTATTTTTATTTATTTTGTGGGGCATTCTCTCTACTTCTTGGACTTGAATGCCTGTTTCTTTCCCCAGATTGGGGAGTTTCTCAGCTGTGATTAGCTCAAATACACCTGCTGTCTCCCTCTCCCTCTCTCTTTCTTCTTCCACTGGGGCCCCAATAATTTTAATATTATTTTACTTTATGGTATTGATTTCTCAAAGCTTTCCCTCAGGGTCCATTAATTGTTTTTCTCTCTTTTCCTCAGCTTCCTTCCTTTTCATCATCTTGTCTTCTATGTCATGGACTCTCTCTTCTGCTTCATTTACCCTAGCTGTTAGAACACCCAATTTAGACAGCATCTCAATTAACGCACTTTTAATTTTGACCTGATTAGATTAATTTTGGCTCTAAGAGATTCTCTATTATCTTTCAAAAATTTATATTCAATTAGCCAACACATAGTTTATCATTTGTTTCAGATGCAGTGTTCAACTATTCATCAGTTGCATATAACACCCAGTGCTCATCACATCATGTGCCCTCCTTAATGTTCATCACCCAATTACCCCATCCCCCTACTCACCTCCCCTTTAGAAACTATCAGTTTGTTTCCCATAATTGAGAGTGTCTCTCCCCAGGGTCTTTTTTTTTTTTCCCAAGCCCAGCTAGTAACTGGATAATCATTATCCTGAATTCCAGCCCTGATATTTTACTTACACACAAATAGAGCAGATCTGTGGCAGAGAGTATTACCTCTGGGTCTTTCATTTTTTAAAAAATTCCTCCTTCCAGTCATTTTTTTCTCAGAGAAGAATGAAAGAGAGACCAAAATCAAAAATATCAACCATGACCCAAGTGAAATACACACTAGACAAATCTGAAGAGTCAGAAACCAAAAAAGAAAAGAAAAAGAAAAAAAAGAGGGTGAGCAGAGAGAGAATATAATCTTCCAAGTGTTCCAAACAGGGTGATTGGGAGGGAGTCAAGATGGCGGAGAAGTAGCAGGTTGAGACTACTTCAGGTAGCAGGAGATCAGCTAGATAGCTATCTAAAGATTGCAAACACCTACAAATCCAATGGGAGATTGAAGAGAAGATGAACAGCAATTCTAGAAACAGAAAATCAACCACTCTCTGAAAAGTAGGACTGGCGGAGAAGTGAATCCAAAGTGACAGGAAGATAGACTGCAGGGGGCCTGCTCCCGGCAAGCAGCGGAGCAAGAGAGCACAAAATCAGGACTTTTAAGTCTGTTCCGTTGAGGGACATCGCTCCAGAGGCTAAACTGTGGTGAACTTCACGTGCGGTCAGCATGGCCTCAGGTCCCGCAGGGTCACAGAAGGATCGGGGGTATCTGAGTGTTGCAGAGCTTGCAGGTATTAGAATGGGGAAGCCGGCTACAGAGACAGAGCTGAGGGGTGAGCTCTCAGCTTGGGGTTAACGTGAACAGGTTGCAGGCTCAGTGAGCTCAGAGGTCGGGCGGAGGCCAGGGAGACAGGAATAATTGGGCGCTATTCTCTGAGGGCACACTGAGGAGGGGGCCCAGAGCTCTCGGCTCCTCTAGGCCGGAGACTGGGAGGCCGCCATTTTCATTCCTGTCCTCCGGAACTCTATGGAGAAAGCATTCAGGGAACAAAAGCTCCTGAAAGCAAACCCGAGCTTATTACTCAGCCCGGCCCCCAGTAAGGGCAGTGCAATTCCGCCTGGGGCAAAGACACCTGAGAATCAGTACAACAGGCCCATTCCCCAGAAGAACAACTAGAAATCCAGCCAGGACCAAGTTCACCTACCAAGGAGTGCAGTTTCAATACCAAGGAGAGCAGCAGAATTCCAGAGGAAGAGAAAGCAAAGCATGGAACTCATGGCTTTCTCCCCATGATTCTTTAGTCTTGCAGTTAATTTAATTTTTTTTCAGTTTTTTTTCTTCTGCTGCTAATTTTTTTTAACTTTTACCCGTTTCTTTTTGAATGTTTTTTAACTAGTTTATCTAATATATATATATATATATATATTTCTTTTTTATATTTTTTCTTTATTCGTTTTCTTTTTTTTAATTGTTTCTTTTTTTTTTTTTCTGAACCTCATTTTATCTCCTTTCTCCTCCGACGATTTGGGATCTCTTCTGATTTGGCTAAAGTATATTTGCCTGGGGTCTTTGCCACCCTTTTAATATTTTACTTGCTCCTTCATATACTCCTATCTGGACAAAATGACAAGGCAGAAAAATTCACCACAAAAAAAAAAAAAAAAAAAAGAACCAGAGGCAATACCAAAGGCTACGGACCTAATCAATACAGACATTGGTAATATGTCAGATCTAGAGTTCAGAATGATGATTTTCAAGGTTCTAGCCGGGCTCAAAAAAGGCATGGAAGATATTAGAGAAACCCTCTCAGGAGATATAAAAAAGCCTTTCTGGAGAAATAAAAGAACTAAAATCTAACCAAGTTGAAATCAAAAAGCTACTAATGAGGTGCAATCAAAAATGGAGGCTCCCACTGCTAGGATAAATGAGGCAGAAGAAAGAATTAGCGATATAGAAGAGCAAATGATAGAGAATAAAGAAGCTGAGCAAAAGAGGGACAAACAGCTACTGGACCATGAGGGGAGAATTCGAGAGATAAGTGACACCATAAGACAA
>NC_081575.1:56408028-56419034 GCF_022355385.1 Mustela nigripes | reverse complement strand
AATCCCTTCCAGTCTCGTCCATGTTGATACAAAAGTTGGGTATTATACTAGGAAATACTAATAAATAGTATATTATGTGCCCAGCACTATGCATGAGTTATTGCAAACACCCAGTAATTCCTAGCTCCTCTTACTCTTAGTGTTTAAAAGAATATATTCCCAGCACTTATTATAATGCCATTATTTTCTGACCTCTAGATTCCAATTTAAGTCACAGCTTGTTCACGCTAGTGGATTGATAACCTGTTTCTTTTGAGTATCAGTAGTCTTAAGTAAGTACAATAGAAATTTGTTGTGTTAATGTGATCAGTTATTTATTGAAATGAACATTTATATATAGCCTTGTTTCTTCTTAGACTTATTTTGATTTCTTTCAGGCTCTTGCTGCATATTCATGATACTCTTAATGATTAATAATCTTTCAAAAAGTATAAAACGTAACGTGCTTTTTTGGTCACCATATCCTTTATGTATAAAATGTTCTTGCTATCTTCATCATTCAAATCCTAAGGCAGTAAACAAAAAATTTGAATGGAGAGATTATTGCAGAGATTGTTTAGTCAAAAACTGTCATGTGAAACTTAGAACAGGTTTTATGACTTAAGAATCACCCTAATTACAGGGACCTGGGTGGGTCAGTTGATTAAGAATCGACTCTTGATTTCAGCTCAGGTCATAATCTCAGGGTTGTGGTATTGAGTCCCATGTCAGGCTCCATGCTCATCAGGGAGTCTATTGGAGATTCCCTCTCCATCTGCTCCTCCCCCACCACACTCACTTGCATGCTCTCTCTGTCTCTCAAATAAATAAATCTTAAAAAAAAGAGAATAACCCTGATTGAAGGTGGTAAAATTCTGGTACAGTAGGAATGAGAGTATCATTTTTCACTGATCTATGAACCGTACTGATAAAAGAGTGTAATTAAGGTGTAATAGAGTCTTAAACCTTCAAGTATTGAGATACTAAAGGCTTTGTAGTTTGTTGCTGTTTTAGGCCTATAGATTTTTTTCACAGGTATTTTATTTTTTTGTCTTTTCAAATTTTTATTTATATTACACTTAACATATAGTATAATATTAGTTTCAGGTGTACAATATAGTGATTCATTACTTCCATACTAAACCTGGTACTCATCAAAACATTTGCAATCCTTAATCACCATCATCTATTTAACCTATCCCTTTGCCCACATTCCCTCTGGTAACCATTTGTTTGTTCTCTATAGTTAAGAGTTTTTTGGTTTGCCTTTCTCTTTTTTCCTTTTATGCTCTTTGTTTTGTTTCTTAAAATCCACATATGAGTGAAATTATAATGGTATTTGTCTTTCTCTGACTGACTTATTTCACTTAGCATAATACTCTCTAGCTCCACCCATGTCTTTTCAAAGGGCAAGATCTCATTCGTTTTTATGGCCGAGTAATATTCCAGTAATATTCTGTTGTGTGCGCGTGTGTGTATGTTTATGTATATACATACCACTTCTTTATCCATCCATTAGTTGATGGGCATTTGGGCTGTTTTCTTAATGGGCTGTTCTAGATAATGCTTCTGTTAACATTGGGGTGCATGTCTCCCTTTGAATTAGTATTTTTTTTAATTATGTTCAGATAGTCAGCATGTAGTACATCATAAGTTTCTAAAGTAGGGTTCATGATCCATTAGTTGCATATAACACTCAAGTGCTCTTCACAACACGTATTTTTGGGTAAATCCCTGTTAGTATAAATTGCTAGATTGTAGGATAATTCTATTTTTAATTTTTTGAGAAAGTGCCATGCTATTTTCCTGAGTGGCTTCACCAGTTTGGATTCCCAGCAGTGCTGCCAGAGGGTTCCTTTTTATGCCCTCTCCAGTACTTGTTTCTTGTGCTGTTGATTTTAGCCATTCTCAATGTTGAGAGGTGATATCTCATTGTAATTTCGATTTGTATTTCCCTAATGATGACTTATGTTGAGGATCTTTTCATGTATCTGTTGACCTTCTGTATATCTTTGGAAAAATGTCTATTCATGCCCATTTCTAATTAGATTATTTGTTTTTTGGTGTT
The DNA here is from genome assembly GCF_022355385.1 of Mustela nigripes. Classification (NCBI taxonomy): domain Eukaryota; kingdom Metazoa; phylum Chordata; class Mammalia; order Carnivora; family Mustelidae; genus Mustela; species Mustela nigripes. Next base: position 56,416,987 of record NC_081575.1, on the reverse strand, counting down.
GAGTTTTATAAGTTCATTATGTTTTTTGGATGCTAATCCTCTATCAGGTATGTTATTTGCAAGTATCTCCTCCTATTCCATAAGTGGCCTTTTAGTTTGGTTCATTATTTCCCTTGCTGTGTAGAAACTTTTTGTCTTGATAAAATCTTAGTAGTTTGTTTTTGCTTTTGTTTCCCTTCCCTCAAGAGAATTATCTAGTAAGAAGTTGATGAGGCTGATGTCAAAGAGGTTACTATGTATGTTCTTCTCTAGGATTTTGATGGTTTTGTGTCTCACATTTAGGTCTTTTATCCATTTTGAATTTATTTTTGTGTATGGCAAAAAAAGTGGTCCAACTTCATTCTTTTGCATGTTGCTGTCCAGTTTTCCCAACACCATTTATTGAAGAGATTGTCTTTTTCCCAGTAGATACTGCTTCCTCTTTTGACCAAGATTAATTGACCAGATGGTTGTGGGTTTATTTATGGGTTTTCTGTTACGTTCCATTGACCTATGTGTCTGTTTTTGTACCAGTATCATACTGTTTTGATCACTACAGCTTTGTAATATAACGTGAAGTCTGGAATTTTGAGGTCTCCAGCTTTGCTTTTCCTTTTCAAGGTTGCTTTGGCTATTCAGGGTCTTTTCTGGTTCCACACAAATCTTAGAATTGTTTGTTCTAGCTCTGTGAAAAATACTGATGATATTTTGATGAGGGATTTCATTAAATGTGTAGATTCCTTTGGGTAATATAGACATTTTAACAATATTTGTTCTTCCAATCCATGAGCATGGCATGTCTTTCCATTATTTCGTTTCCTCTTCAATTTCTTTCATGAATATGGTATAGTTTTGAGAATACAGGTCTTTCACCTCTTTGTTTAAGTGTATTCTTAGGTATCTTACTTTTTTTGCAATTGTAAATGGGATTGATTCCTTGATTTCTGTTTCTGCTGCCTCATTATTGGTGTATAGAAATGCAACAGTTTTCTGTGCATTGATTTTGTATCCTGTGACTTTACTGAATTAATGTATCAGTTCTAGTAATTTTTTGGTGGAATCTTTAAGGTTTTCTGTATAGAGTATCATGTCATGTGCAAATACTGGAAGTTTGACTTCTTCCTTGCTGATTTGGATGCTTTTATTTCTTTTTGTTGTCTGATTGCTGTGGCTGGTACTATGTTTAAAAAATAGTAATGACGGGCACCTGGGTGGCTCAGTGGGTTAAGTCTCTGCCTTTGGCTCAGGTCATGATCTTAGGGTCCTGGGATCGAGCCCCGCATTGGGAGTCTCTGCTCATCAGGGAGCCTGCTTCCTCCACTCTGCTGCCTGCCTCTCTGCCCACTTGTGATCTCTCAAAGAAATAAATAAAATCTTTAAAAAAAATAGTGATGAGAGTGGACATCCCTGTCTTGTTCCTGACCTTGAAGGAAAAGCTCTCAGTTTTTCCCTATTGTGGGTATCAGCTGTGGGTTTTTGTTTAATATATGGCCTTTATTATGTTGATGTACGTTCTTTCTAACCCTACTTTGTTGAGAGTTTCTATTATGAATGGATGTTGTACTTTGCCAAATGCTTTTTCTGCATTTGTTGAACAGATTGTTTGGTTCTTATCCTTTCTTATCCTTTATTGTATGTCTTTATCTGGTTTTGGTATCAGAGTAATGCTGGTATCGTAGAAGGAATTTGGAAGTTTTCCTGCTTTTTCTGTCTTTTGGAATATTTTGAGAAGAATGGGTATTAACTCTTCTTTACATGTTTGGTAGAATTTGCCTTTAAAGCCATGTGACCCTGAATTTTTTATTTGGTGGGAGATTTTTGATTACTGATTCTATTTCTTTGCTGATTATCAGCCTTTTCAAGTTTTGTGTTTCTTCCTTTTTCAGTTTTGGTAATTTAAATCTTTCTAGGAATATATTCATTTCTTCCAGATTATTCAATTTGTTGGTGTATAATTTTTCATAATATTCTATTATAATTTTTTATATTTCTGTGGTGTTGGTTGTTATTTTTCCTCTCTTGATTGTGGTTTTATTTAAATGGGTCCATGTTCTTTTGTTTTTGTTCAGTCTGGCTAAGGGTTTATTAATTTTACTGATTTTTTTTTTTCAAAAGCCCAGCTTCTGGTTTCACTGATCTATTCTTCTTTTTATTTTTTAAGTTTCTGTATTATTTTTTTCTGCTCTGATTTTCATTATTTTTTTCATTTTGCTGGCTTTAGGCTTTGTTCCTTTTCTAGCTCCTTTAGGTGTAAGGTTATGTTGTGTATTTGAGATTTTTCTTGCTTCTTAACATAGGCATGAATTGCTATATACTTCCCTGTTAGGACTGCTTTTGCTGCATCCCAAAGGCTTTTGGACTGTTGAGTTTTTCTTTTCATTTATTTTCATGATTTTTAAAAAATTTCCTTCATTTGCTGGTTGACCCATTCATTGTTTAGTAGGATGTTCTTTAAGCTCCATGTATTTATGGTCTTTCCGAATATTTTCTTGTGGTTGACTTCAAGTTCCATAGCATTGTTGTCACAAAAGATGCTTGGTCTGATCTCAATCTTTTTGTATTTGTTAAGGAATGATTTGTGACTTAGTATGTGCTCTCTTGTGGAGAGTGTGCCATGTGAACTTGAAAAGAATGTGTATTCTGCTGTTTTAGAATGGAATGTTCTGAATAGTCTGTTAAGTCCATGTGGTCCTGTGTGTCATTCAGAGCAGCTGTTTCCTTGTTGACTTTATATCTAGATGATCTGTCCATTGGTGTAAGTGGAGTTTAAAATCCCCTGCCATTACTGTATTATCAATGAGTTCCTTTAAATTTGTTATTAATTGTTTTATATATTTGACTGCTCCCTTATTGGGTGCATAAATAATTACAGTTGTTAGATATTCTTGTTGGATTGTCCCCTTATTATGGTATAGTGCTCTTCTTCATCTCCTGTTACAGTCTTTTGTTTAAAGTATAGTTTTCCAATATAAGTATTGGTACTCTGGCTTTCTTGTGACTTCCATTTGTATGATAAATGTTTCTCCCTCCCCTCACTTTCAATGTGCATGTGTCTTTCAGTTTATAATAAATCTCTTGTAGGCAGTATATACTTGGGTCTTGTTTTGTTTAGGATTTTTTTTTTTTTTTTTGACAGAGAGAGAGTGAATGCTTGTGTGTGTCTGTTGAGGGAGGGACAGAAGGAAGGAGAGAAAAATCTCAGACTCTGTGCTGAGTGCAGAGCCTGAGCTGGGGCTTGATCTCACCACACTGAGATCACAACCTAAGTTGAAATCAAGAGTCAGTCACTTAAGTGACTGAGCCACCCAGCACCTGGGACTCGTTTTTTTTTTTTTTTTTTTTAAATACATTCTTACACCCCATGTCTTTTGCTTGGAGCATTTAGTCCATTTACATTCAGAAGAATTATTGATAGATATGTATATAGTTCCATTTTATTACTTATTTTATCATTGTTTCTGGAGATTTTTCTACTCAGAGTCTCCGTTACTATTTCTTGCAGGGATGGTTTAGTGGTAAGGAACTTCTTTAGTTTTTGTTTTTTTGGAAAACTCTTTATTTGCCTTTCTGTTCTGAATAATAGCCTTGCCTGGTAGAGTATTCTTGGGTGAAGATTTTTTCCATTCAGCACCTTGAATGTCATGCTACTCCCTTCTGAGTTGCAACATTGTGTTGAGAAATCTCCAGCTAGCTTAATGAGTCTTCTCTTGTGTTTGTCTTGCTGGTTTTATGATTTTTTTCATCACTATATTTTACAAATTTAATTACAATATGTCTTGATTTGGGCCTGCTTTTGTTGATTGTGATGGGAGTTCTCAGTGCCTCCTAGGTCTGGATGTCTGTTTCCTTCCCATGATTAGGGAAGTTTTTAGCTATTATCCCTTCAAAAAATTTTTCTGCCCCTTTTCCCACTCTCTTCTTCAGGGATTCTTACAATATGAATGCTATTAAGTTCAGTGGAGTTATTTTGTCTTCTAGGTTACTTATTCAGTCCTCTCTTTTTTTCTAGCCTGCTGTTCATTGCATCAAGCCTGTGTCCAATCTCAGTTATTGTATTTTTCATTTCTTTTTTTTAATGTTTTCTTTTATGCTGGGTGTGGAGCCCAATGTGGGGCTTGAAATCTTGATCCTGAAATCAAGATCTGAGCTGAAATCAAGACTGGATGCTTAACCAACTGTGCCATTCAGGCATCTCCCATTTTCCATTTCTTACTTTTTAAATTCTTTTATGTCTGTGGTAAGGGCCTCCCTAACGTCTTCCATTCTCATCTCAGCCTCAGCAAGTATCCTTATGATTGTTAGTTTAAATTTCCATCAGGCATGCTACTTATATTGTTTTGGTTAGATTTCTGGTGGTGACTTTAGCTTGTTCTTTCATTTGGGATGAATTCCTCCATCTTGACATTTTTTCTAAGTCTTTGCCACCTTCTGTGTTTTAGAAAATCCCATTTTGTTTCCTGCTCCTGGAAGTAATGGCTTCATGAAGATGTTATATAGTGTTCAGGGCTTTCTGCTTCAGGGAGTGTCTTTAGTCTGTGCTATGTGTGCTCTGCTGTTGTCCTTTGCCTTTTCTGTTCTTCAGGCCATCAACTGCAGAGGCTTTCCTAGCTTCCAGTGGGCAGTGTTTAGTCCTTAGCCAGAATGTGGCAAGTTTTAACTAGGTGTGCTCCAGTTTGCTCTTTAAATGAGACCTGATACCACTTCCACTAGAACTGAAGCCCTGCAGAGCTGTCTGGGCTGGACACTTGTTTTGGGCAGGGGTTTCTTCTGGTCTTCTGGCAAAGGGGCCAGCCGTGTTGGTACTGAGGCAGACTCGGCTGAGAAGGGCAGTACTGCCAGAGTGTAGGGGTATGGGACTTGTAACCAGGTTAAGCAGCCAGTGGAGGTGCTGTGGTGTTTGCTACAGGTGGCTCTGTGTTTATGCTGAGGGGCAGATCAGGGAAATGAAGCCAGCCAGCTTCTGTTTCTCTGCAGAGGGCTCTGGGTGCTTGCTGTTCTCCATGAAGCACTCTGAGAAGAGCATATAATCTCTGCACTGTGTGTTCTAGGCTTTTTTCAGATTGGTTTCTACACTGTTTGCCTTTGGGTTGTTTACCTGCCTTACTTTCAGGAGCAGGGCATTGCCCCTTGGGCTATGTTCCAGCCAAATCTGCTGCCTTTTAAACTCTAGGCCTTAGGGTCCAAATGGTCTTCTGGGGAAGGCGCTTGCCATACTGGGACTGAAGAAGGCTAACCCAGAAGGGTTCCCACACCAGAACACAGAGGTGTGGGACTTGGTGTAAGCAGGTTAGGCTGCCAGTATTGGGACTCATCTGCTTTCTGCAAGTGGCTTTTTAGTTATGCTTAGGGGCAGGGAAGGGAAATGACTCCATGCACCTCCTTTATCCTGGAAGAGGCATCTCTGCGAATGCTGCCTCTCAGGGATGTGCTCCAAGAAGAGTGAATAATCTCCCAGTGTGTGTCCCAGGTGTCCTCCCTCTCCTCTGCAGGACTCACAGCTTGTTTCTCCCCTTAACCATGTGTCCATACTTCCTACCTTCTTCAGTGTGATTTCTTCTCTTACTTTAGTGGTAGAATTCATTCTGCCAGTCTCCTGATAGGTTTCTGGGGCATTTAGAATGATTTGATAGTTGTCTAGCTGTGTTTGTGAGACAGGATGAGCCTAGGGTTCTCCTATTCCACCATCATCTTCTCTCTCAACTAGCATTTCATTCGTTTGAAGTACACTGTTTGATATGCAATTGTGGAAGGACCAAATTGTATAGGTACATTTTTGTAGTTTATTTGTTCTTTAGTACCACTATATTTTTCAAGAATTTCATGAGAAAATATAGGCAGCGTTTTAAAATTTTCTATTTCAGTGAATTATCTGCTTTTCATGTAGCAGAATAATGAAAAATGGCATAACTGGGAGACTGCTATTCTCTGTAGATTTAATGATAGCTTATTCTCTTAGAAGTGATTCACCCACTCATTATTTTTTGAAGAAAATAAGCACCATGATACATACAAATTTTTGTTAGTGACTCAACTGGTTCAAACTGTACCTTCATGTAAGACTTTTACATTGCTGTCAAGAAATAGCTCTTGGGCTATGGCTACACAATGCGACATTAGCACCTTTTCTTGTTTTACTTTTAGTCAGAAATAATATTTCTGTTAGAGCAGAAGATGAGTTCAGCATTTGCCATTATCAGAAATGTTATTACCCCTAGAAAGTAGAACAGGAGACACAAGGGTACATTCCAGAAGTCACTTAAAAGGGAATCAAAATATGCTTTCATGGGCAAGTATGGCTGGATGAGTCCTGTATGACCCAAAGGAGTGGAGCCAGGACCAGTGAAAATATATGGGCATGTATTTCAGTTTTGTCTGTGGATGAAATTTTTCATAGAGCTGTATGAAGATGAAATGATCTGTCAGCGGAGTTTCCCATTAGTGAAGGGGTTCATATGTAAATTGGAGGAATTCATAATGAGAGAAATGGTTGGACCAGAAGACCTTTAAGGTCACTTTGCATTGTGATATCAAAATTCTAGTACAAAGATGGTAATATGCCTGAGACAATGCCTTGTATTTTGAAACCAGTCTTTCTTTTGCGATTTTATCCAATATCCATTTTATCCATAATGATCCAATAATCATTAGTTTATTCAGGAGCAGTGCTTGATTTTTCAAGCCAGTTTGCCTTCCATCTCCTATCTGATACGTCAGAAGAGGCTAAACTTCATCAATTACATAGTTATGCCCCCATGTTTGTTTACCTCAAGAGTATTTGTACATTAGGTTCATAGATAACAAAAATCACCCAGAAAAAGTAGTACTGATAGAGTCATCCACAGTTCTCCCTTCCCTGCTGATGATGTAAGCTATTAGCAGTTGAGGTCTACAAAGAAAGGAAAGGGAAAAAGAAGAAAAAGAAATAGGAAGGTAAAATAAAACTTTAAGATCAGTTGGAACATATAATTGCTGGAAAAACAAAGGTTAGAAGAAAGAGATGAAGAGAAGAGCAAAAAATGGGAGAAATTGGAGATGGGTAGTCTTCTTTCTCCTTTACGGAAGATGGAAGACTATAACTTCCTTCTCTTCCCCACCCAGGTCTTGTGATCTAGAGTCATAAATAGCCACATGGTGTTGAGTTTTTTCTTGTGAACAGCTCCTAAAAGATAACAGCCCCACACACTGAAAGAGAAACTCCTTTCATACATTTTCCACTCCTTCCATTTCTCAAACTTTTGACCTCCACAAAAAGGCTTTTTAAGAGTATATATTTAAGCAGTGTAGTATACAGGAGTGTTTTTCTGTAAGGGATTCCTTAATCAAGGTATCATTGATAATTCTAGCTAAAAATGTATCAGTTTAGAAATAAAGTGTATTTTAAAACATTTATTTGATATGGTAATCACCACATTAATTTGACCGAGAAATTTTGTCATGGCATGTGCAAAGTAGAGTGCTGTTTCCAGTAAGAAAGAATCATGTTGGGACAAGATGTCAGGGAAGTAGGAGGAGGCACCATTTCAACCTGTACCCTAAAGTGAGCTAATTACCTACCAAAGAACTCCGATCACCCATGAAATCAGCCTGAGATCAGAATTATACACGTCTGGATCTCTACAGGGCAGAAGACGCCAGTGGACAGGTAAAGTGGAGTGGGAATGGCGGACTGATATCAGAAGATAAACAAAAGGAGGAGGGAGCCACCAGAGGCGACCGGTTGGAAAGTAATACCCCCAATACGAGCGAAAGTGCCCTGCATCTGGGGACCAGCATTAACTTGGAGACTGGTTGAAAGCACTCCAAAAGAGCAAAGGATCATGGGGGTAAATTGTGGGAATCGGGGTGGCTATGGCCAGGGGCTTAAGTCCCTGGTCCCAGGACAGCCTCCCCTGGCACTGAGCCAGAGAGAATGCAGCGGAGAAACCAGGTCTTGGTCCCTAAGCCGCCGGTGCGCCTGAGAATGCGTGGGGTCCAGCTCCTGTGAGGGGGATGGGAGCCACGCCGGACGACAGAACGCTCAAGCCATGCTATAGAGCCTGAGATGCGCGTGCCCCTCATCCTCCCCTGAGAGAGGTACAAAGGCCCAGCCGGCGCCCTTTGATACACGCCATTGTTTCAGAGCCTAAGATGCGTGCACCAAACTCTCCCCCCAGAGAGGTGCGCGAAGGCCCAGCCTGGTGCTTTTGGACCTGCGCCCCATTCTCAGAGCCTGAGACCCGCGCGCGACCCACAGCCTCCCCTAAAAGAGGAGCGCACAAGCCTGGTGCTCTTAGACCCAGAAAGACCTGGCACTCCCAGCCCGGGCCAGCGGGAAAATCTCGGTGTGCGATTGCTCCTTGGAACCTCTCTGGTGATCTGGAGCTGCCCAGACAGCCGCCACTACCTTGGCTTTGGGTACCAGCAAAAGATCCTGCATCCCCAGGGACCGCGACTCAGAACCTGCTCTGCCAGCGGCCAAGGGGGAACTTATTTGGGCTCTGCAGCCAGACTGAGCCTTCTCTCTAAGAGGGAGGTCAGGGTGCAGTTTGTTTTTCTCTAAAAGTATAAAACCATCAAATGCGGTCAAGGTGAGAGAAATAAAAAGTGAACGAACATAAAAACCGCCAGAGAACAAAAGCCTGAAAAAAACCAGTTTCGTAATAGAGCTTGAAGTGCGGAATTATGATGCCACCAACGTTGGCTTTCTTTTTCAATATCCCTTTGGCTATTCGAGGTCTTTTCTGGTTCCATATAAATTTTAGAATTATTTGTTCCATTTCTTTGAAAAAGATGGATGGTACTTTGATAGGAATTGCATTAAATGTGTAGATTGCTTTAGGTAGCATAGACATTTTCACAATATTTATTCTTCCAATCCAGCAGCATGGAACATTTTTCCATTTTTTTGTGTCTTCCTCAATTTCTTTCATGAGTACTTTATAGTTTTCTGAGTATGGACTTCAAGCTCTATTACAAAGCTGTCATCATCAATACAGCATGG
>NC_081575.1:56401764-56407628 GCF_022355385.1 Mustela nigripes | reverse complement strand
TCACAGACCTGTACCCCTGGGGATAAAAATATATGTTTATCAAAAATAAAAAATTAAAAAAAAAAAACCAGTTTCCTCAGAGCCCACCCCCTTGAGGGGGGGCGGGAGGACTTAACTCATGGAACATCATTGACTGAAAACCCACGTGGCAGGTCCCTCCCCCAGAAAAGAAAACAAGAAAGAAAAAAAAAAAAGATGATAAGAGAACAACCACGATTACTTCATAGGAAAACTTTTATTTTTTACTTGTTCCCACTATTCTGGTTCATTTTTTTTTAAATTTTATTTATTTATTTGACAGAGAGAGATCACAAGTAGGCAGAGAGGCAGGCAGAGAGAGAGAGAGAGAGAGAGAGAGGAGGAAGCAGGCTCCCTGCCGAGCATAGAGCCCGATGCGGGACTCGTTCCCAGGACCCTGAGATCATGACCTGAGCGGAAGGCAGCGGCTTAACCCACTGAGCCACCCAGGCGCCCTCATTTTTTTTAATATAAATAATTTCTTTAACCTTTTTACCATCACAGTGAGCTGTCCAGAACATCAAATTCCATAATAATCTTCTATCCTGAACTTTTTGATACATACACCTATGTTTTTCTTTTGCATTTCTATTTTTTGAATTTCTTTTTTTTTATTTTAGTTTATCTAGGTTATTCCTTTTTATTTTTATTTTCTAATATTCATATAGAGTTAAAGTTCAAAGTAATCCCCTTTCCCCAATCAATACTACCCCTATAGGTAAACCAATTTTTAATCCCCCTTTATCTTAGGGAAGTTGAATCCTTTAACAAAGATATTAAGATACATCCAGGAAGAATAAAAACAAACTTCCTCACCCACACTGATAATTTATAACCACTCTCCCATCTTTTTCTTACATCACTGTTTCTGAGTTTGTCCTGATAGTATATAAATCTTACATGTCGGGTTCTTTTTGACGAGGTTCTTCCTTTATTTGCATATATATATATATATGATATATAATTTATCTCTTGTCATATACTTTTATCAGTCTTTTTGTTAGTCTGTTTTTGTTAGTCTACTTCATAAATCCTACCTTGGGGCCCATGTAGGCTGAACCTTCTCTTTCAGATTCCCTTTCTTCCCCCCCCCCTCTTTTTCTTTTTCTTTTCTTTTGTCTCTCCTTTGGGTGGGGAATCCTGATTGCTCAGAAGTGTTCCAGGGTGCACCTTGACTGCACCACGATCAATACATCCAGCTACATCTGTTCAGTCGTCTCTCACCAAAATGACTAGGGGAAGGAATGCCAAACAGAAGAAAATTACAGAGGATAGTCCTTCTGCAACAGAGCTAACGGCTATCAATGTAGACAATATGTTGGAAAGAGAATTCAGGCTAACAATTATCCAGGCAATAGCTAGGTTGGAGAAAGCCATGGATGACCAAATGGAAGTGATTAGGGCCGAACTGAAAACGACCCGAGGTCATGTTTTCAATGTTAGGGAAGAGCTGAAAGCTACCAGGGATGAGCTTCACAGTGCTCTCAATGAGTTCCAATCTAATCTAAATTCTCTCAAAGCTAGGCTAACTGAGACAGAAGATAGAATTAGTGATCTGGAGGACAAACAGATAGAAAGGATCAGGAGGAAGCCTGGAACAAACAGCTTAGAAACAAGGAAAACAGAATCAGGGAAATAAATGATGCCATGAAATGTTCCAACGTCAAAATTATTGGAATCCCTGAAGGGGAGGAGAAAGAAAGAAGTCTAGAAGATATAGTGGAACAAGTTCTTCATGAAAATTTTCCCAATCTCGTGAGTGGAACGAGCATTCATGTACTAGAGGCTGAACGGTCTCCACCCAAGATTATACATTCCAAAAAACATCACGACACCTGATAGTCAAATTGAGGAGTCATAATTGTAGGTACAATCTCTTGAAAGCCGCTAGGACAAAGAGGCTCCTAACTTACAGAGGAAAGCCCATGAGAATAACGTCAGATCTGTCCACAGAGACCTGGCGAGAAAGGGCTGGCAGGATATATTCAGGGCACTAAATGAGAAGAACATGCAGCCAAGAATAATTTATCCAGCAAGACTGACATTCAAAATGGATGGAGAGATAAAGAGTTTCCAAGACCAGCAAGGCTTAAAAGACTATACAACCACCAAGCCAACACTGCAGGAAATATTAAGGGGGGTTCTATAAAAGAGGAAAAATCCTGGGCACCTGGGTAGCTCAGTGGGTTTAGCTGCTGCCTTCGGCTCAGGTCATGATCTCAGGGTCCTGGGATTGAGTCCCGGGTCGGGCTCTCTGCTCAGCAGGGAGCCTGCTTCCTTCTCTCTCTCTCTGCCTGCCTCTCTGTCTACTTGTGATCTCTGTGAAATAAACAAAATCTTTGAAAAAATAAAAGAGGAAAAATCCTGAGAATAACATTGAACAGAAATATAGAGATAGTCTACAGAAAGAAGGACTGCAAAGGTAACATGATGTAAATAAAAACGTATCTATCAATAATCACTCAATGAGAATGGCCTAAATGTGCCCATAAAATGGCTCAGGGTTGCAGATTGGATAAAATGACAGGACCCATCCATATGTTGTCTACAAGAGACCCATTTTGAACCTAGAGATAGACCCAGACTGAAGTGAAAGGATGGAGAAGCATCTTTCATGCCAATGGGCCTCAAAAGAAGGCTGGGGTAGCGATTCTCGTATCAGATAAATTAGATTTTAAACTAAAGACTGTAGTCAGAGATACAGAAGGACACTACATAATCCTTAAAGGGACTATCCACCAAGATGATCTAACAATTGTAAATATCTATGCCCCCAATATGGGAGCAGCCAATTACATAAGAAAACTGTTAATCAAGATGAGGAGTCATATTGATATGAATACACTAATAGTAGGAGATCTTAACACACCTCTCTCAGAAATAGATCATCGAAGCAGAAAATTAAAAAAGAAACAAGAGCATTGAATGACACATTGGACCAGATGGACCTCATAGATATATACAGAGCATTCCACCCTAAAACAACTGAATATTCATTCTTCTCAAGTGCACGTGGAACCTTCTCAAGAATAAACCACATACTGGGTCACAAATAAGGACTCAACCGTTACCAAAAGACTGAAATTATTCCCTGCATATTCTCACATCACAATGCTTTGAAACTGGAGCTCAATCACAAGGAAATTTCAGAAGGAACTCAAACACCTGGAAGCTAAAGACCACCTTGCTTAAGAATGCTTGGATCAAACAGGAGATCAAAGAAGAACTTAAACAATTCATGGAAACCAATGAGAATGAAGACACCTGTGATCTGAAACCTATGGGATACAGCAAAGGCAGTCCTAAGGGGGAAATACATAGCCATCCAAGCCTCCCTCAAAAAAAATTGAAAAATCCAGAACACAGCAGCTGTCTCTACACCTTAATGAACTGGAGAATCAACAACAAATCAAACCAACTCCACACATAAGAAGGGAAATCATCAAGATTAGAGCTGAGATCAATGAGGTAGAAACCAGAGATACAGTAGAATGTACCAATGAAATTAGAAACTGGTTTTTGAAAGAATCAATAAGATCGATAATCCATTGGCCACACTAATCCAAAAGAAAAGAGAGAAAGCCCAAATTCATAAAATTATGAATGAAAAGGGAGAGATCACAACTAACACCAAGGAAGTAGAAACAATGATCAGAAGTTATTATCAACAGTTATATGCCAATAAGCTTAGCAACCTAGATGAAATGGATGCATTGATGGAAAACTATAAACTTCCAAAATAGAACCAGGAAGAAATCGATAACCTGAATAGACTGATAATCTAGTAACGAGATTGAAGCAGTGATGAGAAACCTCCCAAAAAACAAGAGCCCAGGACCTGACGGATTCCCTGGGGAATTCTGCCAAACTTTCAAAGAAGAAATGACACGTATTCTCTTGGAGCTGTTTCAAAAAATTGAAACAGAAGGAAAACTTCCAGACTCTTTCTATGAAGCCAGCATTACCCTGATCCCCAAACTAGGCAAAGACCTTACCAAAAAGGAGAATTTCTGATCAATATCACTGATGAATATGGATGCTATGATTCTTAGCAAGATCCTAGCAAACAGGGTCCAACAGCAAATTAAAAAGATTATCCACCATGACCAGGTGGGAATCATCCCTGGGCTACAAGGATGCTTCAACATTTGCAATTCAGTCAATGTGATACAACAAATTAATATGAGAAAAGAGAAGAAGCACATGGTCCTCTCAATTGATGCAGGAAAAACATTTGACAAAATCCAGTATCTGTTCCTAATTAAAATGCTTCAAAGTATAGGGATAGAGGGAACATTCCTGAAATTCATAAATCTGTCTATGAAAGACCCACAGCAAATATCATCCTCAATGGGAAAAAGCTTGCAGCCTTCCCGTTGAGATCAGGAACAATCCAAGGATGCCCACTTTCACCACTCTTGTTCAACATAGTATTAGATGTCCTAGCAACAGCAATCAGACAACAAAGAGAAATGAAAGGTATCCAAATTGACAATGAAGAAGTCAAACTCTGTCTCTTCGCAGATGACATGATTCTTTATATGGAAGACCCAAAAGACTCCACCCCCAAACTACTAGAACTCATACAGCAATTCAGCAACGTGGCAGGATACAAAGTCAATGTACAGAAATCAGTGGCTTTCTTATACACTAACAATGAAAATACAGAAAGGGAAATTAGAGAATCGATTCCATTTACTATAGCACCAAGAACCATAAGATACCTGGGAATAAACCTAACTAAAGAGGTAAAGGATCTGTACTTGAGGAAACAGAGAACACTCATGAAAGAAATTGAAGAAGACACAAAAAGATGGAAGACCATTCCATGCTCTTGAATCGGAAGAATAAACATTGTTAAAATGTCTATACTTCCTAGAGCAATCTATATCTTTAATGCCATTCCGATCAAAATTCCACTGGCATTCTTCAAAGAGCTGGAGCAAATAATCCAAAAAATTTGTATGGAATCAGAAGAGACCCCGAATCGCTAAGGAAATGTTGAAAAACATAAATAAAACTGGGGGCATCACGTTACCTGATTTCAAGCTTTACTACAAAGCTGTGATCAGCAAGACAGCGTGGTACCGGCATAAAAACAGACACATAGACTAGTGCAGCAGAGTACAGAGCCCAGATATGGACCCTTAACTTTATGGTCAATTAGCATTTGATAATACAGGAAAAAATATACAGTGGAATAAAGACAGTCTCTTCAATAAATGGTGCTGGGAAAACTGGACAGCTATATGTAGAAGATTCAAACTCGACCATTCTCTTACACTGTACACAAAGATAAACTCAAAATGGATAAAAGACCTCAACGTGAGACAGGAATCCATCAGAATCCTAGAGGAGAGCATAGGCAGTACGCTCTTCGATATCAGCCACAGCAACTTCTTTCAAGATATGTCTACAAAGGCAAAGGAAACAAACTGAAAATAGACTTTTGGGACTTCATCAAAATCAAAAGCCTGTGCACAGCAAAAGAAACAGTCAAAAAAACAAAGAGGCAACCCACGGAATGGGAGGAGATATTTGCAAATGACAGTACAGACAAAAGGTTGATATGCAGGATCTATAAAGAACTCCTCAAACTCAGCACACACAAAACAGACAATCATATCAAAAAATGGGCAGAAGATGAGCAGACACTTCTCCAATGAAGACATACAAATGGCTATCAGACACATGAAAAAATGTTCATCATCACTAGCCATCAGGGAGATTCAAATTAAAACGACATTTAGATATGACCTTACACCAGTTAGAATGGCCAAAATTAACATCACAGGAAAGAACATGTGTTGGAGGGGATGTGGAGAAAGGGGAACCCTCTTACACTG
>NC_081575.1:56386049-56401664 GCF_022355385.1 Mustela nigripes | reverse complement strand
TAGACACATGAAAAAATGTTCATCATCACTAGCCATCAGGGAGATTCAAATTAAAACGACATTTAGATATGACCTTACACCAGTTAGAATGGCCAAAATTAACATCACAGGAAAGAACATGTGTTGGAGGGGATGTGGAGAAAGGGGAACCCTCTTACACTGTTGGTGGGAAAGCAAGTTGGTGCAGCGTCTTTGGAGAACAGTGTGGAGATTCCTCAAGAAATTAAAAATAGAGCTTCCCTATGACCCTGCAATTGCACTCCCAGGTATTTACCCCAAAGATACAGATGAGAAATGATGGGCCATCTGTACCCCAATGTTTATAGCAGCAATGGCCACAGTCGCCAAACTGTGGAACGAATCAAGATGCCCTTCAGCGGATGAATGGATAAGGAAAATGTGGTATATATACACTATGGAGTATTATGCCTCCATCAGAAAGGATGAATACCCAACTTTTGTAGCAACATGGATGGTACTGGAAGAGATTATGCTGAATGAAATAAGTCAAGCAGAGAGAGTCAATTATCATACGGTTTCACTTATTTGTGGAGCATAACAAATATCATGGAGGACAGGGGTAGTTAGAGAGGAGAAGGGAGTTGGGGGAAATTGGAAGGGGAGGTGAACCATGGGAGACTGTGGACTCTGAAAAACTTTCTGATGTTTTGAAATGGCAGGGTGGTGGGAGGTTTGGGTACTAGGTGGTGGGTATTATTGAGGGCATGGATTGCATGGAGCACTGCGTGTGATGAAAAAATAATGAATACTGTTATGCTAAAAAAATCATGTTTGTTGTCTACTCAAATATAATCTTCAGAAGTTTGAAATTTAGTCAAAGTTTGTCAATAGAATGCTACCTTCCATTTATGTAGCATAATAGTTTTTGTAAAATTTTATCTATTATAAATTATATGTCTTATATGTATCATATATGATTATTAACACATTGCTGTGAGAATTTTTAATGAGAGAGATATCCTCTAAGGTATTTGTGTTTCAGGATAAAAGGTGCTCATTGTAAATTTTATTTGTGGTGGGGCTGGAGTAGTTCAGTCTTTAAATGCTTTAGAGAGCACTACAAGCATACTTAAAATTTTGAGAATAATTCCATTTGGGGGAACCATAGTTCATAATTCATACTAGAGTGTCAAAAAGTAACACCACTGAATCAATCTTATAATTTTCGATTAGCTTGGACCTTTAGTTACCACTTACCTTCACAGATGTTAATAAAACAAAAAATAACTTGCTAGATTTTCTATGTATATTGCCTTATTTAAACCTCTAAATTTACTTAGTTTTGAGGTTCTTGGTCCTATAAAGCCCTTGGGGGTACGAAGAGACATATAACTACTGACAAAGAGCGTACATTTTATTTTTACTTATTTTTAAAAAAGATTTTATTTATTTATTTGAGGGAGAGTGTGAGCGTGACTGAAGGGTGGAAGGGTAGCGGTTGAGGGAGAGAGAAAAGCGGGCTCCCCACTGAACAGGGAGCCTGCCTTGGGGCTCCATACCAGGACCCTGGGATCATAACCTGAGCTAAAGCCAGATGCTTAACTGACTGAGCCACCTAGTATTCCTTTGTCATATCCCGACAAGGTAGATAATAGCCCAATTGCTTTCCTATATTTAGCACACATATATATTGTGCTATATATATGTGTATAAAAGTGAGCTGTTTGGTGTTTTCTTTTAAATTCAGTTACTGATTTTGAAAACTATTTCTCTAATCCTGATGACCATACTGACTAAAGTTGAATTATGCTAGTCTGCTGTGCCGTTTTTGGAGGATTTTTTTAAGTGTAAATTTGTGTAACTCTTATATTCCCTATATATGTTTTTTTTTTTAAATTTTATATTTCTTTAATTTTTATTTCAGATAAACTTTTGACACTTTCAGGTGTTATTCAGTAATACTTATCATTATTGAGTGTTTAGAAATTCCAAAATAGTTTAGTTCATTCATATATCATAATTAAAACACCCAGTGCTTTATTAATGCTTTAACATTAATATTCTATAATTTAATAATATAGTAAAAGCCATATCTATCCAAGCCACACCAAGCTGGGTAGTTATTTGTTCTGGCTAACTTAAGATAGGCCTTATTAGTGCTTGAGCTTTAATTTTGATGAAGATTATAATTCACATGTACCAGGTACTTCCCATTCATCTTAAACTGTCTTTACTAAACTTTGCCAGTTGTAATATGCTGTATGCTATAACTGATATTCTTTTTTTTTTTAAGATTTATTTATTTATTTGACAGACAGAGATCACAAGTAGGCAGAGAGGCAGACAGAGAGAGAGGAGGAAGCAGGCTTCCTACTGAGCAGAGAGCCCGATGTGGGGCTCGATCCCAGGACCCTGGGATCATGACCTGAGCCGAAAGCAGAGGCTTTAACCCACTGAGCCACCCAGGCGCCCCTATAACTGATATTCTTAAAGAATAACAGTATGAAGTATGCAAATGCAAACATAGTGAACTTGAATGGGTATTGAACACAGACATAACCTTAGAATTAATGTTATATTAAAAGGTTTCTGGTGTCATTTTGTATTATATATGTATATATATGTTTATTGATATTTATGTATATAAATTATGTATACATATTATATATTTTCTTAGCTTTATGGGTGATATAACATGCTCAATAAACAAAAGCAATCTTTTCCTAAGTGTTTTTCTGTCCTCCAAATGTCACTGCTGATATTTGCTTCCTTTTACGTCGAAAATATTAGTATGCCTTGTGCACCATTAACAAAATACTTTCTCGGGGCGCCTGGGTGGCTAAGTGGGTTAAGCCGAAGCCTTCGGCTCGGGTCATGATCTCAGGGTCCTGGGATCGAGTCCCGCATCCGGCTCTCTGCTCAGCAGGGAGCCTGCTTCCCTCTCTCTCTCTCTGCCTGCCTCTCCATCTACTTGCGATTTCTCTCTGTCAAATAAATAAATAAAATCTTAAAAAAAAAATACTTTCTCATGCATAGTAGGCATTCAAAAATACTACTTACTCCTTTACTGTTACTGATGTATTAGAGCACTAATACTATTTTATAAGCACATTCATCTTCA
The DNA here is from genome assembly GCF_022355385.1 of Mustela nigripes. Taxonomy (NCBI): domain Eukaryota; kingdom Metazoa; phylum Chordata; class Mammalia; order Carnivora; family Mustelidae; genus Mustela; species Mustela nigripes. The sequence continues at coordinate 56,398,582 of NC_081575.1, read as the reverse complement.
TATTCCTTAACTTTTGCAGATGTGCTACAGGTCACTACTTTCTCTTAGTGTTCTTCAGTATTTAATTTCCAGGGAAAGACCAGATGCTATACAGCATTTAAAATGGCATCTTTATTTTTATTTTTTTAAAAATTTTTACATTTCTTTTCAGCATAACAGTATTCATTGTTTTTGCACCACACCCAGTGCTCCATGCAATACATGCCCTCCTTAATACCTACCACCTGGCTCCCCCAACCTCCCACCCCCTGCCCCTTCAAAACCCTCAGGTTGCTTTTCAGTGTCCATAGTCTCTCATGGTTCACCTCCCCTTCCAGTTTCCCTCAACTCTCTTCTCCTCTCCATCTCCCCATGTCCTCCATGTTATTTGCTATGCTCAAGCTCAACACACACAAAACAGATAATCATATCAGAAAATGGGCAGAATATATGAACAGACACTTCTCCAGTGAAGACCTATGAGGGGCTATCAGACACAGGAAAAAATGTTCATCATCACTAGCCATCAGGGAGATTCAAATTAAAACCACATTGAGATACCACCTTACACCAATTAGAACGGCCAAAATTAGCAAGACAGGCAACAACATGTGTTGGAGAGGATGTGGAGAAAGGGGAACCCTCTTACACTGTTGGTGGGAATGCAAGTTGGTTCAGCCACTTCGGAGAACAATGTGGAGATTCCTCAAGAAATTAAAAATAGAGCTTCCCTTTGAACCTGCAATTGCACTACTGGGTATTTACCCCAAATACAGATGTAGTGAAAAGAAAGGCCATCTGTACCCCAATGTTTATAGCAGCAATAGCCACGGTTGCCAAACTATGGAGAGAACCAAGATGCTCTTCAATGGACGAATGAATAAAGAAGATGTGATCCATATGCACTATGGAGTTTTATGCCTCCATCAGAAAGGATGAATAGCCAACCTTTGTAGCAATATGGATGGGACTGGAAGAGATTATGCTGAGTGAAATAAGTCAAGCAGAGAGAGTCAATTATCATATGGTTTTACTTATTGGCATCTTTATTTAAAAAAACAAAAAAGGGCAGACCAAAAAACGGGCTCTTAACAATAGAGAGCAAACAGAGGATTACCAGAGGGTAGGTGGGTAGGGTAATGGGTGAAATAGGTAAAGGGGATTAAGAGTACACTTACCTTGATGAACACTGAGAAATATATGAAATTGTTGAGTAGCTATACTGTACATTTGAAACTAATACAACACTGTTAACTATACTGGAATTAAAATAAAGTAATATTTTAAATAAAAAAATAAAATGGATTTTTATCCTTTGCAAATATCTTCTCCCATTCAATACGTTGCCTTTTTGTTTGTTGATAGTTTACTTTGCCTTGCAAAAGTTTTTATTTTGCTATAGTTCCAATAAGTTTGCATTTGCTTTTGATTCCCTTTCCTGAGGAAATACCTAGAAAAATGCTTCTATGGCCAATGTCAAAGAAATTACTGCTTATGTTTTCTTCTAGGAATTTTATGGTTTCTGGTCTCACTTTAGATCTTTTTTTTTTTTAAGATTTTATTTATTTATTTGACAGAAATCACAAGCAGGCAGAGAGGCAGGCAGAGAGAGAGGAAGGGAAGCAGGCTCCCCACTGAGCAGAGAGCCCGATGTGGAGCTCCATCCCAGGACCCCAGGATCATGACCCGAGCCGAAGGCAGAGGCTTTAACCCACTGAGCCACCTAGGCACCCCTCACATTTAGATCTTTAATCCATTTTATTTTTATGTATGGTATAAGAAAGTGGTCCATTTCCATTGGTTCCCATGTAGCTGTCCCATTTTCCCAGCACTCTTTGTTGAAGAGACTGTCTTTATCCCATTGTGTATTTTTGCCTCCTTTGTCATAGTTTAACTGAACAACAACAACAAAAAAATGTGAGTTTAATTTCTGGACTCTCTGTTCTGTTCCAATGATCTGTGTCTGTTTTTGTGCCACTAGCATACTGTTTTTTACTACTACAGGTGTGTAGTAAATCTAGAAATATGGAATTATGGTACTGCCAGCTGTGTAGCCGTTCTTAAAATTTGGGATTGTGATACCTCCAGCTTTGTGCTTTTTCAACATTGCTTTGGCTATTCGAGGTATCTTGTGGCTCCATTCAAATTTTAGGATTATTTGTTTTAGGTTTTATAAAAAATGCTATTAGTATTTTGACAGGAATTGCATTAAATCTGTAGATAGCTTTATGTAGTATGGACTTTTTAACAGTATTTATTCTCCCAGTATGTGAACATGGAATATGTTCCCATTTGTTTGTGTCATCTTCAGTGTCTTTCACCAGAACTTTATAGTTTTTAGAGTAGATGTCTTTTACCTTCTTAGTTAATTTATTCCTAGGTATTTTGTTATTTTGGGTCCATTTGTTATTGGGATCCCTTTCTTAATTTCTCTTTCTGCTACTTCATTATTAGTGTATAGAAATGCAACAGATTTCTGTATATTAATTTTGTATCCTGTGACTTTGCTGAATCATCTATCCATTCTAGTTTGGTGGAGTCTTTACTTTGGTGTTGTCTTTGGGGTTTTCTATATATGGTATCAATATGCAAAGAGTGGAAATTTTATTTCTTCCTTACCAGTTTGGAAGCCTTTTATTTCTTTTTGTTGTCTGATTGATTGAATTTCCAGTACTGTGTTGAATAAAAGAGGAGAGAACAGACATCCTTGTCTTGTTCCTGATCTTAGGGGAGTGAGATCTCAGTTGTCACTGTTGAATATGATATTAGTTGTGGATTTTGCATGTAAGGCCTTTATTATATTGAGGTGTGTTCCCTCCAAACCTACCTTGTGGAGAGTTTTTATCATGAATGGATGTTGTACTTTTTTCAAATACTAATTTGAAAAAATATATGCACTTTTGTGTTTATTGCAACATTATTTATAAGTCAAGGTGTAGAAGCAACCCAAGTTTCCATCCATAGAATAAGGAAGATATGGGGTATACAGACACACACACACACACACACACACAGAATGAAATATTACTTAGCTATTAAAAAAATGAACTCTTGCCATTTGCAACAACATGGTTGGATCTAGAGGGCATAATGCTAAGTGAAATAAGTCAGTCATATGATTTCACTCCTGTGTGGAATTTAAGAAACAAAACAAATGAACAAAGAAAAAAAGGAAGAAACAGACTTAAATATAGAGAACAAACTGGGATGCCAGAAGGGAGATGGGTGAGAGAGTGTGTGAGATAGGTGAAGGAGATTAAGAGTAAACTTATCATGATGAACACTGAGTAATAGATAGAATTTTTGAGTCATTGTATTTTGTACCTGAAACTAATTTAAAGCTGTGTATTAATTATACTTAAATAAAAAATAAAATGGCATTTTAATTTTTTAAGTTTTAATTTTTTAATTTTAATTTTTTTAAGGATTTTATTTATTTGACAGAAATCACAAGTAGGCAGAGAGGCAGGCATCGAGAGAGAGAAGGAGCAGAGAGCCCAATGTGGGGCTTGATCCCAGGACCCCTGCGATCATGACCTGAGCTGAAGGCAGAGGCTTTAACCCACTGAGCCACCCAGGTGCCCCTTAATTTTAATTTTTAGAAAAATTTTTAAAGAAGATTGTTTAACAGAGAATGAGCAGGGGGAGGGGCAGAGGGAAAGAATTTTCAAGCAGACTCCCTACTCAGCGTGGGGGTCCCATATGGGGCTCGATCTTGCAACCAATGAGATCATGACCTCAGCTTAAACCAAAAGTCAGATGCTTAACTGAGTGACCAGACACCCCTAAAATGGCCTTTTTCTTAAGATTTATTTATTTATTTATTTTTGTTTATGAGAGAGAGTTCAGGGGGAGGCTCAGAGGGAGAGATAGAGATTCTGAAGCAGACTCCATGCTGAGTGTGGAGCCCAATGTGGGGCTTGATCTCATGACCTTGAGATTACAGCCTGAGCTGAAACCAAGAGTTGGATGCTTAACTGACTGCGCCCGCCAGGTGCCCCAAATGGTGCCCCTAAAATAGGCATCTTGCTGGCACAGTTAAGCATCGGCCTTCAGTTTGGCTCATGATCCCAGTGTCCTGGGACCAAACCCCACTTGGGGGGGCGGTCTCTGCTCAGCAAGGAGCCTGCTTCTCCCTCTTCCTCTGATTGCTGCTCCACCTGCTTGTGTGCACCCTCTCTCTTTCTCTTTCAAATAGGTAAATAGTTATTTTTTAGAAAATGGCATTTTAAATGGTAGACAACAGAGCAAAGAGATGGAAGAACCTCGGTTTTTCATTAAGTCACTGAAATCACTCAATGTGAAAGTTCTGCCTACTTCTAGACTTCCTCTTATATGGGAGAATAATATTTCATCATTGTCAAAGCCTGTTTGAGTTTGGGATACCAAAACTTCAGCCAAAAGAATCCTAAGTGATACCTACTATATTGGACTGCTCTGAAGATTAAAAAGCTTATGAGTGTAAAGCACTTGCCACATAGTAAGTGTTCCTTAAACAAAGTAAACCCTGTCTTCAGAGATCCCTTATATTTTGAGGGACATATATTCAGGTGTAGCACCGGTACCATTATCAGATTGGTGAGCTATTCCATCATCCATTTATAGCTTTATTGTTTGTTTGTTTGTTTTCTTAGCTATAGCATATGCATCTGCTACGACTTTCTTTCTACTTTAATTCTTTATTATCCCATGTATTTTTTGTTACTTCTCCCACTTGGTTTTTGTATGATAAATCAAAACTTGCCAAAACACAGCTAGCCAATTGGAATATCCTTGCCTATAATACTATAATACTCAGCTCTTTAGTTCTTCTCCCTTTTTGTTGGTTGCTGGATATTGAGGAACGGCTTTTTGGCTACAAGAGATTCTGAAATATGAGATCTTGTTTCTTTTTCCCCACCCCATATTTTAGAATTCCTCTAGATATCTAAAAGTTCTAGATAGCTAAGATCATACTGTAATGTATAATAAGCATGGTTTAGAATTCCTCTAGATACCTAAAATTTCTAGATAGCTAAGATCATACTGTAATGTATAATAAGCATGGTAAGCATACTGTAATGTATAATAAGCATGTATAATAAGCATTTCTAAAAGCTGAAAGAAATTTAATCTTCTTACATTGGAGTCATACTATGTGTCTTAGTTAGATCTGGCTACTATAACAAAATGTAGACTGAGTGGCTTAAGTGACATTTATTTCTCACGGTTCTGGAGATTGGGATATCCAAGATCAGGATGCCAGCAGATTTGATTCTTCAATGAGGGCTGCCTTCCTGGCTTGCAGACCACCACTGTCAAGTTGTATGCTCATGTGATACATTTTTGTACATGCTTACGAGAAAGAGAGTTCTTATGTCTCTTCCTCTTATTACAAAGAGACTAATCCCCTTGTAGGGCTCCACCCTAGTGACTTCTTCTAGACCTAATTGCCTATCAAAGGCCCTACCTTATAATACCATCACATTCGGGGTTTAAGGCTTCAATGTATGAATTTGGGGGGGATACAAACATTCAATCAGTAACACCTTGCATGTTTTTAAATTTAAATAAAATTTTGGAGGGCCTGGGTGGTTCAGTCAGTTAAGTGTCCAACTCTTAATATTGGCTCAAGTCATGATCTCAGGATCCTGAGATCAAGGCCCACAATGGGCTCTGTGCTTAGTGGGGAGTCTGCTTCTCACCTCCTTTCCCTCTGTCCCTCCCTCTGCATGTGTATGCTTTCTTTCTTTCTCTAAAATCAGTCTTTAAAAATGTCTCTTTATTTTACAGTGCAGTATTCATTTATTCATTCATGAAGTGAAATTCAGTGATTCATCACTTACATACAAAACCCAGTGTTCATCATAACAAGTGCCCTCCTTAATACCCATCACACTGCAGCCCATTCCCCACCAACCTTCCTCTATCAACAATTTGTTCTGTTATCAGAAGAGTCTCTTAAGCTTTGCTTCCCTCTCTCCTTTTTTTATTTCCCCCTTCTCATATGTTCATCTGTTTTCTTCCTTAAATTCCACATTGAGTGAGAGCATGTGGTATTTGTCTTTCTTTGACTTATTTTACTTAGCATAACACATTCTAGCTCCACCCAAGTCATTGCAAATGGCAAGATTTCATTCTTTTTTGATGGCTAAGTAATATATATTATTTTGGGGATTGGGCTAGATGTGTGATGGGTATTAAAGAGGGCACTTGTAATAGCTTGAAATCTAGAGTCATGATACCTCCAAGTTTGTTTTTCAGGATTGGTTTGGCAGTTTGGGGCCTTTCATGGTTCCACACATATGGAGGATGGTTTGTTCTAGCTCTGTGAAAAGTGCTGGTGGTGTTTTGATGGAGATTGCATTAAATGTATAGATTGCTTTGAGTAGTATAGCCATTTAAAAAATGTTTGTTCTTCCAATCCGTGAACATGGAATGCTTTTCCATTTCTTTGTGTCTTCTTCAATTTCTTTCCTAATTGTTTTATAGTTTTGAGAGTATAGATCATTTATTTCTTTATTAGATTTATTCCTAGTTATCTTATTTTTTTGCTATAGTTACAAATGGGATCAATTCCTTGATTTCTTTTTCTGCTGCTTTGTTACTGATGTATAGAAGTGCAACTGATTTTTGCACATTGGTTTTGTATCCTGTGACTTTGCTGAATTCATATATGAGTTCTACCAATTTTTTTTATGAATTACTTCTACATTTCTACATAATATCATGTACTGTGCAAATACTGAATGTTTGACTTCTTCCTTGTCAATTTGGATTCCTTTCATTTCTTTTTGTTGTGGGATTACTGAGGCTAAGACTTCTAGTACAATGTTAAATGGTAATCATGAGAGTGGACATCCTTGTCTTGTTCCTGACAGTAGGGCTCTCAGTATTTCCCCATTGAGGATGATATTAGATGTGGTTCTTTTGCATGTGGCTTTATGATATTGAGGTATGTTCCATCTATCCCTACTTTCTTGAGTGTTTTTATCAGGAAAGGAGGAGTATTTTGTCAGATGCTTTTTCTGTATCTATTGACAGGATCCTTTTTTTATGAAAGGTCCTTTTTTTAATTAATGTGGTATATCACATTGATTTTTTTTTTGTTTTTAGGAATATTGTACCACCCCTGAATCCTAGGAATAAATCACACTTGGTCATGGTAAATAATTCTTTTACTGAACTGTTGAATTCAGTCTGTTAGTATTTTATTGAGAATTTTTACATGTTCATCAGGGATATTGCCCTGTAATTCTCCTTTATAGTTGGGCCTTTGTCTTGTTTTGGAATCAAGGTAATGCTGGCTTTGTAGAATGGGTTTGGAAGTTTTCCTTCCATTTCTATTTTTTGGAACAGTTTGAGAAAAATAGGTATTAACTCTTCTTTAAATGTCTGGTAGAATTCCCCTGAGAAGGCATCCAGCTTGGGACTTATGTTTATTAGGAAATTTTTGATTACTGATTCAGTTTGTTTGCTGTTATGGGTCTGTCCAAATTTTCTATTTCTTCCTGTTTCAGTTTTGGTAGTTTGTAAGGTTTTAGGAGTTTGTCCATTTCTTCCATGTTTCCCAGTTTGTTGGTGTGTAATTTTTTTATGGTAATCTCTTAAAGTTGTTTGTGTTTTGTGGTATTGGTTGTGATCTTTCCTCTGTCATTCATGATTTTATCTATTTTGGTCCTTTCTCTTTTTGATACATCTAGCTAGGGGTTTATCAATTTTAATTCTTACAAAGAAGCAGCTCTTAGTTTTTTTAATCTGTTTTACTGTGTTTTTGTTGTTCTTGTTTCTATATCATTTATTTCTTATCTTATCTTTATTATTTTCCTTCTTCCTCTGGCTTTAGGCTTTATTTGCTGTTCCTATTCTGTCTCCTGTAGGTGTAAGGTTAGGTTTATGTATTTGAGGTTTTTTCAACTTGCTTCTTGAGGTAAGCCTGTACTATAATATACTTCCTTCTTAGGACTGCTTTTGCTGCATTCCAAAGGTTTTGGGATGTCATGCTTTCATTTTCTGTTGCTTCCATGTATTTTTAAAAAAAATTCTTTAATTTCCTGGTTAACCCATTCCTTTTTTAGTGGAATAATTTCCATGTATTTCAGGTGTTTCTAATTTTTTTTCCTTGTGGTTGACTCCCAGTTTCATAGTGTTGTGGTCTAAAATTTGCATGGTATGATCTCAATCTTTTCATGCTGGTTGAAACGTGATTTGTGACCCAGTAAGTGATCTGTTCTGGACAGTGTTTCCTGTGCATGCTTTTTGAGTGCATAGGAATGTATACTCTGGTGCTTTAGGATGAAATGTTCTGAATACATCCTTTAAGTCTATCTGATCCAGTGTGTCATTCAAAGCCATTGTTTCTTTGTTGATTTTCTGCTTAGATGATCTGTCCTTTGCTGTAAATGGGGTGTTACAGTCCCCTACTATAATTGTATTATCATCAATGAGTTTATTTATGTTTGTTTGTAATTGATTTATGTATTTGGGTGCTCCCAATTTAGGGCCATAAAAATTTATAATTGTTAGATCTTCTTGAGGTAAGCCTGTACTATAGTATACTTCCTTCTTAGGACTGCTTTTGATTGATAGACCTCTTCATTATGATTAATGCCCTTCTTCATCTCTAGTTACAGTCTTTATTTTAAAATCTAGTTTGTCTGATAACCAATATTGCTACTCTGGGTTTCTTTTGATGTCCATTAGCATGATCAATTGCTCTTCATCCCCTTACTTTCACTCTCGAGGTGTCTGTGGGTCTAAGATGAGTCTTTTGTAAGTTGCCTATTGATGAGTTTTGTTTTCCTATCCAGTCTGATACCCTGTGTCTTTTGATTGGCATATTTAACCCTTTTACATTCAGAATGATTATTGATAGATATAATTTAGTGCTATTATCTTACCTGTAGAGCTGGTGTTTTTGGTGGTGTTCTCTGGTCCTTTATTTTTTGCTTTTGGTCTTTTTTTCTCCCCACTCAGAGAATCCCCCATAAAATTTCTTTTAGGGCTTGTTTAGTGGTCACAAACTCCTTTAGTTTCTGCTCATCTGAAATTTTTTTTTAATCTCTCCTTCTGTTTTGAATGACATCCTTGTTTGTTAAAGAAGTCTTAGCTGCATATTTTTCCTATTCAACATGATGAATATTTTCTTCCACGGCTCTATGTCCTGCCAAGTCTCTGTGGACACATCTGCTGTGAACTTGATCTGTCTTTCCTTGTAGGTTAAGGACTTTTTCCCCTTGTTGCTTTCCGAATTATTTCCTTGCTGTGTTTGTGTATTTGACTATGATATGCCTTTGCAATGGCTGGCTTTTGTTTAATTTAGTGGGAGTCTCTGTGCTTCTTGGTTTTTGATATCTGTGTACTTCCCTATTCAAACTTAATTTGTTTGAGTAAACCTGCCCCTTTATCTCTCTCTTAATTTTCTGGAACTCCTATGATATGAGTGCTATGTTTTACTAAGTTCCTGAGTTCTGTAAGTACACTTTCATGGTTCATCACCTTTCTTTTATTCTTCTTTTTGGCTTCATTATTTTTTATAATTTTATCTTGTGTATCACTGATTCATTTTTCTCCTTTGTTTTTATGGCCTCTATTTGTGTTTGCATCTCAGTTATAGCATTTTTATTTTTAGCCTGCATAGATTTTAGTTCTTTTATATCTGTAATAAGGGATTCTCTAGTGTCCTAAAGTCTAGCTAGTATCCTTATAATTGTTTTAAGTTCTAGTTCAGACATCTTATTTGTGTCTGTCTTGACTAAATTCCTGGCTGTGAATTCTAGCTTGTGTTCTTTGTTTTGGGGTGAATTTTTCCATCTCATCATTTTGTCTAGAAAAGAAAAGAGGGAAGGAAAAAAAAGAATTAAAAAAACCCAAAACAAAAAAACAGAAACAAACAACAAAAACAAAAGAAAAAGCAAAAACACAAAATAAGAAAACCAAAAAAAAAAAAAAGATCTTGTGTGTGTTTTGGTGTGCTTGTTAAAAGAATCTACATTCCATAATAAGGATAAATAAATAAAGTAGACCAAAAATAATATCTCTTTATATAGATATACAAAGTGTACATATATAAATAAAATAGTAACAGAAATTTAAAAGGAATTGAGAAATATAAGAAAATAAAAGATCTTAAAAGTAAAAGAAGTAATACAAGTAAAATGGAAGCTCAATCCTATCCCCTCTAGCGCTGAAGCTTTGCAGTACTGTATGATCTAAAAACTTGATGCCAACTAGTTGTTTGTGCTGTTCTGGGGGAGGGGCCTGCTACACTGATTCTCAGGTGACTTGTTTCAGTGGAAATGCTTCCCCAGGTTGCAGGGACCTGGGGCTTGGGTATAAGTCCCTGGCCTCCAGGAGGTGGCGCTCTTTTGCTCCCTGAAGCCTTTTAGCACTGAAGGGTGGGACGAAAATGGCTGTGTGCTCTTCTGTAGCCTTGGACGAAAATGGTTACACGCTCCTCTGTAGCCCTTCAATGAGCCCTCACAGAAAAGGAGTCAGTCACCCTATTTGTTTCTCTGGTTTCCATCTCAACCCTGGATTCACCCTGTGCATGTCCAAGCCTCTCAGTTGTGTGACCAGGTCAAAACTCCAAATTCCATGGATGTTGGTGCCACAGACCCACACGGTTCCTCCAGGGGAGAGTCTTGCCACACTTGCCAGCCTGTCCCAGAAAAGCAGTCACATGACCACCTGGCAGTTTGCAGTTTATAGCAGAAACCCTATACCAAGATTCGCTGTTCTCTGCGGGCCTGCTGGCTCCTGTAAGTGGAAATAGCTCAGCACCTTGGTGCCGCCCATTCTTCCTGCAACCCAGGAGAACCTCAGACCACCCTGTCACTCCTGGTATTCTGCCCCTCCCTGCCACCTGAGCACCCTTAATCCAGGAATGTCCCCCACAATAGAGAATGTAAAAGATCAGATTTTGTCCCCAGTTGCTTCTAATACATTGCATATGCTCCAAGCAGTCTTCCCCCCCACCACTGCATCCACAGCTGTGTCTCCCCCAAGTGAGCTTCCACACCTCCTACCTTCCAAGAGGTGGTTGCTTTTCAACTGGTAGATTGGTTTTGCAGTTTTTGTTCTCTTTGACCTCTCATTGACTTTTTGGGTGTTCAGAAGAATTTGATAACTATATGGCTGTGTTGGAGGGATGAAAAGCTCTGAATCTTCCTACTCTTTCACAATCTTAACTCCTCTCTTTAAAAATATCTTAATATTGGGGCGCCTGGGTGGCTCAGTGGGTTAAAGCCTCTGCCTTCGGCTCAGGTCATGATCCCAAGGTCCTGGGATCGAGCCCCGCATCGGGCTCTCTGCTCGGCAGGGAGCCTGCTTCCTCCTTCTCTCTCTCTGTCAGCCTCTCAGCCTACTTGTAATCTCTGCCTGTCAAATAAATAAAATCTTTAAAAAAATCTTAATATTGACCAGGTTTGATATCATTGTATAAAAATATCTTTCTTTGAAAGTGTCCTCATCCCCTTTATTTCACTTTGGATCATGCTTGGTCATCATGTGTCCCCATAGTATTGTTAGATTAGAACTAATAAAACCGCTATATATATAAAAGCTGGATGATAGTGGATAACTATAAAAAAAATCAGCGTTATGTTTATAGTACAAGGAGAAAGCTTCAGTATTTTTCCCAGGTGATACTCTTTGTTTTTAACAAAAATGTCAGTTCAGGGCTGAGAGAAAAATAAGCAAATTCATGATTTGACAGTTTTCATGTCTAACAAAAATATAGTATCTAATGGATTTTGGGTTTATTAGCAGATTTCTGGTGATAGTTAATAAATTATACCACATTAGTATTTCATAAACCTTGTGTTTCATATTGTAAGAAATTTCAGATGAAAGACCTGTTTCATGCCAAAACTGGCTTTTTCTAATTTTAAACCTGTGGGATAATACATAATAATGTATAAACAGGTTATCTTGAATATGCTCATTTTTACCCCCTGTTCTAAGTTCTCACACATCAGAAATGTGATGGTTTGTAGGCCCAATGAAAATCTAAAGCATGGATAAAGATGATGTGATTACATCATATTTTAGTCTTTGGATCTTACATTTGTCCAAAGATAGGTTATTTTGACCTGGTATTCTGCTGTTACTAATTTATACTAAAAGGTATCCTTGGTACAAGCCTGGGGTAAAATGGCTACAACACTGCTGAGAGTCCTTGTCATCAAGTGAAATGCAGTCTGTATGGTTCAAAATGGAGTGACAAAACAAATATAATTAAGTTAGGAAAGACTACATAAGTAGTGTCATAACAAGTAGTTCTTAAGAATGGCCAGGATTTTAGTACAGAGGGTATTAATGGGGTAATGACATGGAGGCAGTCAACCAGTTGAGTTTATACTCAAAGAGTACCTGAAGGAGAGTAATGAATAGATACAAGGTTAGAAAAAGTGATGGTGAGTTTCCTCAGAGATGGGGTGTGGGAAAGGTAAGAGCATATTTTTTTTATGTTTATATTCCTAGTACCTAGCATTATGCTTGATTAATCTTTGCTTAAAGAATGGGAAAAATGTATTGAAGGAGTAGACGAGATCGGAAGAGCGTCTACTCCTTCA
>NC_081575.1:56372073-56385949 GCF_022355385.1 Mustela nigripes | reverse complement strand
ATAGGTTTGTTTTTATGATTTTTATTAGACTATTCTCTGATTTATAGATTTAAATCATGTTCAGAACCATTCCTATGTAAGAATAAAATCACTAAGCTTTAAATTTTCTTTTTAATTTCTTGAAAGTATAATGCCATTATATTCCTCTGCAGTAGCATGAAAAACATCCAGGTCTTTCTACTGCTGTCTTCAGGTCAGCACAAACCTTAAATAGATGGTTGTAGAGTTAAGATTGATATGTGTGTATTAAGGAGGGCATGTATTGCATGGAGCACTGGGTATGGTGCATAAACAATGAATTTTGGAACACACACACAAAAATAAAATTAAATTAAAAAAAATAAAAAGATTGGCATGTGTAAAAGCAGAAACCATGTAAATAATTTTTTATCAAATAAACTTCACATGTAACATAGTGTAAGTTAAAGATATACAGTGTGTTACTTTGATACATTTATATATTATAATATGATTGCCATTGTAATGATACTTATCATATTACATAATTACAGTACAATATTATCTGTATTCATTATACTGTGCTTTCAATCTCTCTCTCTTTTTTTTTACTTGTTACAAGTTTGTACACTTAAACACCATCAATCTTATCTACCTCTGTCCCCTGGTTACTACCATCTTACTGTTTTTTATAGGTTTGACTTTTTAGATTACATATATCAATGATTTCATACAGTACTTGTCTTTCTCTGATTTATCTCACTTAGTATCATGTGCTCAAGGTCCATCCATATTGTTACAAATAGCAGGACTGGAAGAGATTATGCTGAGTGAAATAAGTCAAGCAGAATCAATTATCATATGGTTTCACTTATTTGTGGAGCATAACAAATAGCATGGAGGAAAAGGGGAGGTGGAGAGGAGAAGAGAGTTGAGGGAAATTGGAAGGGGAGGTGAACCATGAGAGACTCTAGACTCTGAAAAACAGTCTGCGGGATTTGAAGGGGCGGGGGTTAGGAAGTTAGGGGAACCAGGTGGTGGGTATTAGAGAGGGCACGGATTGAATGGAGCACTGGGTGTGGTGCAAAAACAATGAATACTGTTAGGCTGAAAAGAAATAAATTAAAGAAGTAAACAAACAACAACAAAAACAAATAGCAGGATATCATTCTGTCTCAGGGCTGAATAATACTCCATTTTGTATATGTACCACATTCTTTTTCATGTGTTTATTGATGGGCATTTGAGTTGTTTCCATATCTTGGCAATTGTGAATAATGCTGCAGTAAATATGGAGGTGCATATATCTCATTGAAATCTTAATCTCTTCTTTCTGATAGAATCATAAGAAAGATGTAATGTTGGAGCTCTAAAGCAGTGCAACCCAATAAAACTTCTTCAGTGATGGAAATGTTCTGTTTTTGTGGCCACTAGAGTCACATTTATCTTTTGAGGCCTTGAAATGTGGTTAGGGGATGAAGGAACTGCATTCTCAATTTTATTTAATTGAAATTTAATTTAATTTATTTTAAATTAATTTAATTGAAATATAAATTTAAATAGCATATGTTGGTAGTAGCTACCGTATTGGACAATATAATTCTAAGGGTCCTAAGAAATTGTCTGCTTGAGGACCTTCATTTTATAAATAGGGATACTTTGGCCCAGAGATTATGTAGTTGTTTAGGAACAGAACTGGGATTAAACACAGGTATCCTAATGCTCAAGTGATATTACTAGATATGAACACTTTCCAATTTTTTTGGACACTTTGAAATTCTTAAGTTGCTAATCAAATTGTAATTACTACATTTATTCCATTTTTTGTGTTTAGTAGCAATTCCACTACTTCACTACTTCACCTACATTCTCTCCATCAAAAAACAACAACAAAAAGATATCTTTAGGGTGAAGTTTTCAAATTAATTTATTTAACTAGGAAGCAGATTTTCATTGTGTGTGATTGTAAATGACTTTTACCTCTTATTTTTTGAAATTTCCTCTGGTCGTCTCCACATTCAAGATGTTCAATGTGGGTAAAAAGAGGGATTCTGGTCATATAATCTAGAGTATTATTTTGATATAATGTAATATGTGTTCAGAACTTCCCTTGTAGGTTTAAGAGAAACAAGATAGCAATATCTTATCTGTAGTAAATTATACACTGGGAAATTATCACGGAACTTCAGAATTGTGCATTGTCAAAATTAGGAAGATGGGAGAAGATATTTGCAAATGACATATCAGATAAAGGGCTATTATCCAAAATCTATAAAGAACTTACCAAACTCCACATCCAAAGAACAAATAATGCAATCAAGAAATAGGCAGAAGCCATGAACAAACATTTTTAGAAAGAAGACATCCAAATGGCCAACAGACATATAAAAACTGCTCCACATGCCTTGGCATCAGGGAAATACAGATCAAAACCACAGTGAGGTACCACCTCACACCAGTCAGAATGGCTAAAGTTAACAAGAAAGTAAACAACATGTGTTGGCGAGGATGCAGAGAAAGGGGAACCCTTTTACACTGTTGGTAGGAATTGTAAACTGGTGTAGCCACTCTGGAAAACAGTATGGAGGTTTCTCAAGAAGTTAAAAATAGAGCTACTGTATGATCCAGCAATTGCACTACTAGGTATTTACCTCAAAAATACAAATATAGCGAAAGAAAGGGGTACCTGTACCCCAGTGTTCATAGCAGCAATGTTCACAATAGCCAGTGTGTCAAAAGAGCTGAGATGTCCATGGATAGAGGAATGGGTAAGGAAGATGTGGCGTATATGTACAATGGAATATTACTCAGCCATCAGAACAGATGAATACTTACCATTTACATTCACATGGGTGGAACTGGAGGGTGTTATGCTGAGTGAAGTAAAGTCAGTCAGAGAATGACAATTATCATATGGTTTCACTCATGTGAAATACAAGAAACAGGGCAGAAGACCATTGGGGAAAGGAGGAAAACTGAATGGGAAGTCATCAAAGAGGGAGAAAAACTGTAAGAAACATTTAACTATAGGAAACAAACTAAGGATTGCTAGAGTGGAAGTGGGTGGGTGTTTGGGGTAACTGGGTGATGAGCATTAAGGAGGGCACATGATGTGATGAGCACTGGGTGTTATACACAAATGATCAGTCATTTAGCACTACATCTGAAACTAATGATGTATAAGTAGTATAAGTTGGCTAATTGAATTTAAATTAAAAAATTAAATTTAAAAATCGAATTTAAATTAAAAAAAGAAGTTAAGGGTAATTATTGGTAATTATTGTATGGATTGGGGATAGATTATGAAGAGTATAAAATACAAAATGGTTTTAAATAGTGTTCTAGGCAAGAGGACACCAATTTTTTTGAGCAGAGTAGTAATCTGACAAAAGAATGCTTTTAGTTTGACAGTGTTAATTACAGTTGGTTGGAGTTAGATGAGAATGGAGTGGTGGCCTTTGGCTAAAAGATTGGTGATGATGGAAATGATGATGATGATTATAATTAAAATATATGAGCCCCTTTTCTCTGTTTGTTCCTATGAGATAAGTAGTATTACAGCATTTTAAAAATGACACACCCATTCTCACTCTGAAGTCTCTGCTCTCTCCATTATTTTACTAATCAGGCAGCAAAGGCCTGGTCTAGTTAGGGTGGTGGATCCGTTAGCACTCCGTACCTACCTGTATTATAAAATTCATCACTATGGGCTCTTTTTGTAGTATATATTTGTCTTCTCTACTAGACTGTGATTATTTGAGGATATGGATTATATATTAATCATTTTAGCAACCCAGCACCTAAATTTTACATTAGGCACTAGAAGATGTTTGTTGAGGGGGTGCTTGGTTGTCTCAGTTAAGTGTCCAACTTCTTTAGATCATGATCTGAGGGTCCTGGGATCATGCTCCATGCTGAGCAGGGAGTCTGCTTCTCCCTCTGCCCCTCCCTCCACTCATGCTTTCTCTCTCTCAAATAAATATTTTTAAGAAAATGTTTGTTGAATGAAAGAATAGAGAGTACAGAGTAAGGAAGAGATATAAACTTTTGTACTTGAGTGCAGTAGAATATTAAAGTTGGAATTCTAGAATGCTTTCTTCTATTCTTGCCTTTTATCAATATTAGTAAACTGCCTTCATTTCAACTGAAAAATGCTGTTGACAGATAATGGGATATATCATAAGTTTCATGGAAGTTTTAAAAAGTTTTTTATTTTGGAGAATTTCAAACATTTACAAACGTACAGAAAACAGTGTGAAATAAAATGATGTAATATAGCATAATATAACATAAATGTAATGTAACGTATATAATATATGCCTGTCCCTGAGTTTCAACAATAATCAAATCCTGGCAAATCTTTCATCTTTACCCACCCCTGGAATACTTTGAAGCATATCCGAGACATATTTCATCTGTAAAAATATTAGCATATATCTCTTAAAAACTGGAACTCTTTAAAAAATTATCATACATAAAAATTCCCTAATACCAGGTACATGGTCAGTGTTAAAGTATCTCTGCATATGAGGTTGGTTGGAAAGATGACATAGTAGTAGGACTCTAAGCTCACCTCATCCCACAGATACACCTAGATAACACTCACATCAGCTTAAGTAATCTAGAAAATGATGTGACAACTGGCATGACAAACTCCAGAGATATAGCCTGGAAACAGCAGTTTGAAAAAGACCAGGGGCATATGGGAGGTAGTTGTTTACTCATCTCAGAGAATGGCCCTAAGAGACAGGGATTATAGGGAGACCTCTCCAGGAACAAAGGAGATGGCAGGCACTAATTCCCTCCCCTATCCCCAGGTATGAATAGTGGCCACTTGCTGGAAGCAGAGCACCACAGACACTCTTTACTTAACATCTTATACCAAGCCCTGCCCATCCCCTCATCCACCATGCGTCTGTGGATTCTTACCTCCCAGTCATGATATACTTAGTCCTGGTGCTGCAAGCCCCTCGCCTGGAAGATAGGAGCAAACCTTGCCAATACCACATTTCCCAACCTGTGTGTTTTCTAGGACCTCAGTTCCAGAGGTGCTGGGTGCAGATCTCATTTCACAAGGAGACCACTGCACATCATGTTAAAATTTGCCCCAACCTTCTGGGGACCAAACACTGCAAAGAGAACCTCTGCAGACAACTGGATTGAAGGATTAAAGGAAAAAGAAGCCAAGACTCAACAGCAGAGCACACGCAACACATATAGGACATAGTCCCTGAAATGCTAGGCTCTGGTGCATTTCTAGTGCACTGCACTGCAGGACACTACAGGATCTCTTTTTCTTAAGGCCATTACTTTCAAAAGCAAGAGACATAGCTAACTCTACTAACATACAGAAGCAGACACAGAAACAAAATGAGAAGACAGAGAAATATGTTCCAAATGGAAGAACAAGACCAAACCATAGCAAGAGACCTAAGCAAAACAGATATAAGTAATATGGCTGATAGAGAATTTAAAGTAATGACCGTAAAGATACTCAGTAGACTTGAGAAGAGTGTGGAGAATATCATTGAGACACTTCACAAAGAGATATAAAAGAATCATTCAGAGCTGAAGAACACAATAAATGAAATTTAAAATGCACTTGCTGGAAAAAAATAGCAGACTAGAGGAAGCTAAGGAACAAATTAACTACCTGGAAGACAAAGTAATGGGAAGTAACCAAGCTCAGCAAAGGAGAAGAAAACTATTCCAAATGAGAGCAGTCTGCATTATAGGGATCTCAGAAGAAGAGTGAAAAAAGGAGGCAGAAATTTAATTTGAAGAAATAAGAGCAAAAAAACTTCCTAATTCCAATCTGCAAGTGTCTTTAAGTCTATAATGAGTTTCTTGTAGGTAACATAAGGAAGCACAGAGATTCCCCCAACAAAATGAACCAAAGGAGATCCATAGCAAGACACAGACAAGACTCAATTTAGCAACACTGTTCGAAATAGAAGGAGAGAGAGAGTTTCCCAAACAAAAACTAAAGGAGTTTGTGGCCAGTATGCCAGCTCTGCAAGAAATATTAAAGGGGACTCTTTGGAAAGGAGAGACCAAAAATGACAGTATTAAGGCAGGAAGCACAAAAGCAGTAAAATGAGTATTTCTGTAAAAAAACAGCCAAGTAATTCACACACATAAAAGGTATAAAATATAATGACATATACCTAAAACATGAGGAGGAGAGGAAGAAAGAATGGATTGACACTTGAATGACCATAGAGTTAAAATATACTGCTATTTTCAGAAGAGGTTACACAGAAAGTTAGTGGTAACTATCAAAAACCATTACTAAATATGCTAAGGATAAAGAAAAAGAAATACAAATATATCACTAAAGAAAATAAGCGAAACCTGAGAGAAATACAATAAAGGAACAGAAAATTTTCAGAAACAACTACAAAATGAATAAAATTGCAATAAGTACTTATCTATTAATAATTACTTTGTACATGGACTCAGTGCTCCAGTCAAAAGATTTACAGTATCAAAACATATAAAAGAAACCAGACTGGGGCACCTGGGTGGCTCAGTCAGTTAATTGTCTGCCTTCAGATCAGGTCATAATCCCAGGGTCCCAGGACTGAGCCTCTGCATTGGGCTCCCCACTCAGCAGGGAGCCTGCTTTTCCCTCTCCCTCTGCTGCTCCCCCTGTTTGTGTGCTCTCTCTCTTTCTCTCTCTCTCTGTGCCAAATAGATAAATAAACAACTAAACAAACAATAAATAAATACATAATATTTATGTTACCTACAAGAAACTCATTATAGACTTAAAGACACTTGCAGATTGGAAGTGAGAGGATGGACAAATGTTTGTCATGCAAATAGGTGTCATAAGAAAGCTGGAGTAGCAATACTTGTATTGGACAAAATAGATTTTAAAGCAGAGACTGCCATAAGGCACAGTAATGGTACTGTATAATAAAGGGGAAAATTCATCAAGAAGATAGAAAAGTTATAATTATTTATGCACCCAAAATGATTAATAGCAATCATTAAGGAACTAATCAATAGTACTACAATAACAAATAGTATGGAACATTAACACTCCACATAACATCAATGGGCAGATCGTCCAAACAGAATATCAGCAAGAAAATAATGGATTTGAGTGACACACTGGACCAGATGGATGTAACAGATGTATTCAGAACTTTACATTCTAAAAGAGCAGAATACACATTTTTTTTCAAGTGTACGTGGAACATTCTCTAAAATAGATCACATATTATGTCACAAAAAATGGCCTCTGTTGGGGCGCATGGGTGGCTCAGTGGGTTAAATCCTCTGCCTTCAGCTCAGGTCACAATCCCGGAGTCCTGGGATCCAGCCCCACATTAGGCTCTCTGCTCAGCAGGGAGCCTGCTTCCCCCCTGCCCCGCCTGCCTCTCTGCCTACTTGTGACCTCTCTCTGTCAAATAAATAAAATTTTTTTTAAATGGCATCAACAGGATACAGGAAGATTGCAGTCATACTATATGCCTTTGCTGACCACAATATGAAACTTGGAATTCTACCACAAGACATAATTTGGAAAGTACACAAGTACATGAAGGTTAAATAACATGGTAGCAAACAATGAATGGGTCAACCAGGAAATAAAAAGTTTAAAAAATACATTGGAAACAAATGAAAATTAAAACACAACTACCAAAATGTTTGGGATGCAGCAAAAGCAGTCTTAAGAGGGAAGTATGTAGCAATACAGGCCTACCTCAAGAAACAGGAGCAATCTCAAACGACCTAATTTTGTACCTAAATCAAGAGAAGCAACAAAGGAAGCCTAAGACCTGTAAAAGGAAGGAAATAATAAAAGAATAGAGCAGAAATAAATGATATAGAAACTAAGAAAACAGTAGAACAGATCAATGAAACCAGGAGCTGGTTCTTTGAAAATATCAATAAGATTAACAAATCTGTAGCCAGACATACCAAAAAGAAAAGGGAAAGGACCCAAATAAAACTATAAGTGAAAGTGGAGAAATACCAACCAACAGCAGAGAAATACAAATTATTAGAATAGTATGAAAAACTATATGTTAACTAACTGTACAAGCTAAAAGAGATGGACAGGGACGCCTGGGTGGCTCAGTTGGTTAAGCAGCTGCCTTCGGCTCAGGTCATGATCCCAGTGTTCTCTGGGATCGAGTCCCACATCGGGCTCCTTGCCCCGCAGGGAGCCTGCCTCTCCCTCTGACTCTGCCTGCCACTCTGCCTGTGCTCTCTCTCTCTCTGACAAATAAATAAAATCTTTAAAAAATAAAATAAAATAAAAGAGATGGATAAATTCCTAGAAACATACTAACTGCTAAAACTGAAGCAGGAAAAAAAGAAAATTTGAACAGACCAATCACCAGCAAAGAAATTGAATCAGTAATCCATAATCTTGCAACAGAGTCCAGGACCAGATGGCTTCATGGGAGGATTCTACCAAACATTTGAGGAAGAGTTACTACTTACTCTTCTTAAATGATTACAAAAGATAGAAAAGCCAGCATAACCTTGATACAAAAATGAGATAAATACACCATGAAACAGACAACTACAGGCCAATGTCTCTGAGGAGCATAGATGCAAAAATCCTCAACAAAGTACTCGCTGTTGAATCTAAGCATACATTAAAAAAAATTATTCACCACAATCAAGTGGAATTTATTCCTAGGTTGCAAGAGTGGTTCAGTAGTCACAAATCAATCAGTGTGATACACTGTATTAATAAATGATACGAAGCATTTGATCTTCTCAGTAGATGTGGAAAATCATTTGACAAACTGCAACATCCATTCATGCTAAAAATCTTAAATGAAGTAGCTTTGGGGGCAGCATACCTTAACATAATTAAGTCCATATGCTAAAAGCCCACAGCCAATATCATCCTTAATGGGGAAAATACTGAGAGCATTTCCCCTAAGGTCAGAAGCACAACAGCAATGTCCTCTTTCACTGCTGTTATTTAATATTTTACTGGAAGTGCTAGCCACAGCAATCACACAACAAAAAGAAATAAAAGGCATCCAAATTAGCAAGTAAGAAGTCAGACATTCACTATTTGCAGATGATGGAGTACTATATGTAACTAAATTAAAATACCACCCCATAAAACTGCTAGAACTGATAAAATAATTCAGTAAAGTTGCTGGATACAAAATCAATATACAGACATTATTCCATTTCTGTACACCAGAAATGAAGTAGCAAAAAGAGAAATGAAGAAATCAGTCCTATTTATGATTACATAGTAAACACTATGGTACCTTGAGTAAACCTAACCAAAGAGGCGAAAGTCCTGTACTCTGAAAACTATGAAACACTGATTAAAGAAATTGAAGATGACACAAAGGAATGTAAAGACATTTCATGCTCAGGAACTAAAAGAACAGATATTGGTAAAATGTGTATAGTACCCAAAGTAATCTATCCATTTAATGCAATGCCTGTCAAAACAGCAACATTTATTTTTCACAGGAACAAATAATCTTACAATTTGTATGGAACCACAAAAGACCCTGAATAGTCAAAGAAATCTTGTAAAAGAAAAGTATAGGTGGAGGCATCACAGTTGGTCAAGTTATTTTACAAAGCTGTAGTGATCAAAACAGTATGGTACTGGCATAAAATTAGAATAGAATAGGAAACCCAGTAATGAATCCATAATTATATGGTCAATTAATCTTTGACAAAGCAAAAAGGAATATCCAATGGGAAAAAGACAAGTCTCTTTAACAAGTGTTCAGAAAACTGGATAGCAACATGCAAAATAATGAAATTGGACCACTTTCTTACACCATAAACAGAAATAAATTGTAAATGGATTAAAGACCTACTGTGAGACCTGAAACTATAAAAATCCTAGAAGTGAACACAGGTATTAACTTCTTTGATATTGGCTATAGTGACTTCTTACTAGATATGTATCTTGAGGCAAGGGAAACAAGCAGAAATAAACTATAGGGACATCTTCAAACTAAAAAGCTTCTGGATAGTGAAGGAAAAAATCAACAAAGCTAAAAGTCAACCTGTGGAGTAGGAGAAGATATTTGCAAGTGACACATCTGATAAAGGGTTAGTACCAACAATACCTAAAGAACTTAGAAAATTTAACACCTAAAAAATGAATAATCCAATTAAAATGTGCAGAAGACATGAATAGACATTTTTCCAGAGAATATATACAGATGACCTACAGATACATGAAATGGTGTTCAACATCAAAGAGCATTAGGGAGATTCAAATCAAAACTAGAGTGAGATACCATCTTGTCAGAATGGGTGAAATTGGAAACATTAGAAATGTTAGTGAGGATGTGGAGGAAAGAGAACACTCTTGCACTGTTTGTGGAAATGCAAACTGGTATAGCCACTGTGTCAAATGCTATGATGGTTTTTCAAATAATTAAAAATAGAAGTACCCTGTGATCCAGTAATTGCATTACTGGGTATTCATTCACACAAAAAATGTAAAAACGTTAATTCAGAGGGATACATGCACCCCTATGTTTATTGCAGTATTATTTACAGTATGTATACTGTGGAAGCAGCACAAATGCCAAATGCCCATCAGTAGATTAATGGATAAAGAAAATGTGTGTGTGTGTGTGTAGGTTGTTATACACACACACAATGGGATGTTGTTCAGCTATGGAAAAGAGTGAAATCTTAACCAGCTGCAAATATGGATGGAGCTAATATGTGTAATGCTAAGTGAAATAAGTCAGAAAAAGACAAGTACCATTTGATGTCACTCATATGTAAACTTTAAGAAGCAAAACAAATAAAGAAAGGAAAAAAAGACAGACTATTAACTATGGAAAACCTCCTGAGGGGAAGTGGGTGGGCAATGGGTGAAACAGGTGACAGTTATTAAAGAGTACATTTTAAAAATAATACACCCTTGCTTGAGCTGCACATATATTAAAAATAATCTCTGAATGTGTCATAATTTTTTTTAATTTATTTTTTATTTTCAGCATAACAGTATTCATTGTTTTTGCACCACACCCAGTGCTCCATGCAATCTGTGCCCTCTATAATACCCACCACCTGTTACACCGACCTCTCACCCCCCGCCCCTTCAAAACCCTCAGATTGTTTTTCAGAATCCATAGTCTCTCATGGTTCACCTCCCCTTCCAATTTCCCCCAACTCCCTTCTCCTCTCTATCTCCCCATGTCCTCCATGCTACTTTTTATGCTCCACAAATAAGTGAAACCATATGATTATTGACTCTCTCTGCTTGACTTATTTCACTCAGCATAATCTCTTACAGTCCCATCCATGTTGCTACAAAAGTTGGGTATTCATCCTTTCTAATGGAGGCATAATACTCCATAGTGTATATGGACGACATCTTCCTTATCCATTCATCCGCTGAAGGGCATCTTGGTTCTTTCCACAGTTTGGCGACCGTGGCCATTGCTGCTATAAACATTGGGGTACAGATGGCCCTTCTTTTCACTACATCTGTATCTTTGGGGTAAATACCCAGGAGTGCAATTGCAGGGTCATAGGGAAGTTCTATTTTTAATTTCTTGAGGAATCTCCACACTGTTCTCCAAAGAGGCTGCACCAACTTGCATTCCCACCAACAGTGGAAGAGGGTTCACCTTTCTCCATATCCTCTCCAACACATGTTGTTTCCTGTCTTGCTAATTTTGGCCATTCTAACTTTGTAAGGTGATATCTCAATGTAGTTTTAATTTGAATCTTCCTGATGGCTAGTGATGATGAACATTTTTTTCGTGTGTCTGATAGCCATTTGTATGTCTTTATTGGAGAAGTGTCTGTACATATCTTCTGCCCATTTTTTGATATGATTGTCTGTTTTGTGTGTGTTGAGTTTGAGGAGTTCATTATAGATCCTGGATATCAACCTTTTGTCTGTACTCTCATTTGCAAATATCTTCTCCCATTCCGTGGGTACATAACTTTTTAAAGTTCATTTTTAAATTCTCATTCCAAATGGTATCATATGTTTGAATTTATTGATTTTAAGTCTCGTAAGTCTCTGCCTCCATTTTGTGTTTATTTATTGAGGAAATCAGGTCATGTCCTTTTCCCCTTAGAGCTTCTGAATTCCTCAATTTTCTTTTTTTTTTTTAAGATTTTATTTATTTACTTGACAGACAGAGATCATAAGCAGGCAGAGAGGCAGGCAGAGAGAGGGTGGGGAAGCAGGTTCCCTGCAGAGCAAAGAGCCTGATGCAGGGCTCGATCCCGGACCCTGGGACCATGATCAGAGCCAAAGGCAGAGGCTTCAACCCACCGAGCCACCCAGGTGCCCCTGAATTCCTCAATTTTCTTAATGAATTCCCATAGTGTATTTTAATGTGTTTCATTGTCTTTATCTCCTGTATCATAGTAATGTAGGATAATTAACTGACAATTTCTATTTAAATTGAGAGCTAGAAGATTTTGCTTTAATTTCATCTATCTTTTTCGCATACAAAAATCTCAGTCTTTCAAATGCCAATGTACTTTGTTTTATTCTACAAAGCAATATATGCAACAGTTTCCTTATAAAGTGTTAACACTGCTTCCAACAGTGTGATTATTAGAAATATATTAAATACATTATTAAAAACAGTTTTAAGATTTTTGTTGTTTTTGCATATGTATTTTTTGCTGTTCTTTCTGGCCTTTGGTTATATTACCCATTAGGGATGGACAATCAATTAACTTGGTTGTAATCACTGTGAATTGTTCCTCTCTGCGATCATTGCCTCTGCATTGTTTATTTCATTTTCTATTTAGTTTTTAGGGCTTACCTTTTATCTTTAAATTTTTGTCAAGATTTACTTATTTCAGAGGTAGAGAAAGCAAGAGTATGTGAGTGGGGGAGGGGCAATGAGAGAGAGGGAGAGAAGCAGATTCCCCGCTGAGCTTGTAGCCTGGCTTGGGGTACGATCCCAGGACCCATGACCTGAGCTGAAATCAAGAGTTGGATGCTTAATCAACTGAGCCACCCAGGCACCTCTTTTTTAATCTTTAAATTTAAAAATTTTATACTTATCATAGGACTCTTGATTTCTTTTTTTTTCTTTCTTTAAACTTAAATTCAATTAGCCAACATATAGTACATTATTAGGTTCAAATGTAGAGTTTAGTAATTTATCAGTTGGATATAACACCTAGGACTCCTGTTTAATACAAAAAATCCTTTGCTACGTGATGATCTCTAAATCATTAGGATTGACTTTATATTAGACTAATAAATATGTAGTCTTTATTACAAAATAGGTAACAAAAATTCTTATAAAGAAAAATTTACATTTCAGTTCTGTTAGGAAAGCAGAAAATAATCCATATTTTATATTCCCAAGTGAAGACGGATAAGGCACTTACCCATTCTGACAATTGTGAGGTGATATCTCATTCTACTTTTGATTTGGATTCCCCTAACTATCCCAACTGTGATCTAATTAGTCCTACATGTTTTTCTCTTTTTTTGGTGGTGCTGCTATTTAAAATGACTCCCATGCGTAGTATACAAATGCTGTCTAGTATTTTTAAGTGCAAGAAATACGTGATGTGCCTTACAGAGAAAATATGTGTTCAATATACTTGGTTTAGGCATGAGTTATAGTGCTGTTGACCATAAGTTTAATGTCAGTGAATTAACTATATATTAAATAAGGTGTTTTTAAACAGAAACACATATGAATCAAGGTTATATATTGGTCAGTTGATAAAAATGTAACCAGAGGATTGCAAGAAATTAAC
The DNA here is from genome assembly GCF_022355385.1 of Mustela nigripes. Lineage (NCBI taxonomy): Eukaryota > Metazoa > Chordata > Mammalia > Carnivora > Mustelidae > Mustela > Mustela nigripes. The sequence continues at coordinate 56,372,272 of NC_081575.1, read as the reverse complement.
CCCTTATTTTCCCTAGGAGCAGTGTTTCAGTATTCCCTAAATCACTTTTCACAGCTATTTTATGGAATGCAGCTACTGCAAATAATGGAAATCAACTGTATTTTGATTAAAGAAGTGCTTGGAAAGGATGAGTCTTTTTTGTGGGAGTTAATCTGATGCTCTTCTTTAGTGCTGGTTTTTGTAAATCTTTGTCTGATAG